>NC_091282.1:1084695754-1084950754 GCF_032444005.1 Ranitomeya imitator | reverse complement strand
ACCGGTCCGTATACAGGGGTCACCCGTCCGTATACAGGGGTTACCGGCCGTATACAGGGGTCACCGGTCCGTATACAGGGGTCACCCGTCTGTATACAGGAGTCACCCGTCTGTATACAGGAGTCACCGGCCGTATACAGGGGTCACCGGTCCTTATACAGAGGTCACCGGTCCATATACAGGGGTCACTGGCCGTATACAGGGGTCACCGGTCCGTATACTGAGCTCCAGACCTAGTGGTGTCCTGCAGAACCAGTGGCAGTGCTGAGCCGTGTAGTTCCCCGACAGATGCATCAATACTGATCACACATACTTCGTGTGTGTATGTATGTGTAGCACACACACCTGGGGTTTACTGCTGAGTCTTGTAGTGCCTCTGTTCCTTTACTTCTCTACAGGAGGGATTTGTAAATTCAATTCAAAGATCTAAGCTTTTTATTTCTTTCCCAGGGACAGAAGTTTGATCTGTAGACAGCATATGACAAACTGAGACTTGTAGTTCCACACCTGGGAGATAGCTATCCAGACTCTCTGCTTTATAGTTATGATTATAGTGTTCATCAGGTGAAGGATACACACAGCACAGCTGATTAGAATAACTGACTGTATGGACTAGCTAAGAGTTTGTCTATGACACTTGTAGTTCCACAAAGCTGGAGAGCCATAAAGTTCTGACTTTATTGATGAGACTTGTAGTTCCCCGGGTGTGTATACACAGATTCTCTCACAGATATCATTACTGAGAATTGTAGTTCCCCATATAAGTAGCTATGGAATCTCACATATCATTCATGATATTGTAGGTTCTGAAGTTAGTAGCTATAGATTCTCTCTCTGAGACTTGTAGTTCCTCAGGTCAGTAGTTACAGATCAGAGTTTGATCACAGTATGATCTCATTATTTCAGATGAGAAGACGATGGAAAAAAAAAATGTCCCCATCTTCTCCATTTTGTCAGTCAATGGAAATCAGGCTGCACTCAGGTGTCATCCAAGTGCAGTTACATGTTTCTCACACTCATTGACTTGCATGGCCAAGTGCAACCCGAATGTCTGATTATAATTGGGCATGCTATGATTTGTTCCTCTTACCGCCATAGTCCAGGGAAAAAATGGGACATGTGCGCTGCCCCATAGAATAACATTGGTCCGAGTGCGATTGGATGTTTTGATCTGATGTATTGCCGACTCTCAGTAGGACAGATTATACGGTCATCATCACGAGCCTTTAGAGTTGATTGATGAGACGTGTCCCTCAGATGAGTGGCTATAGATTTCCTTCCAGAGTGGATTACTGAGACCTGTAGTCCCTCTGGTGAGCAGCTGTGGATTACCTTCTCAGAATTCATTGATGAGACTTGTGGTTTCTTACGGTATAGTGGTTTCCCTTCCATAGCTGATCACTGACACTTAGCAGAACGGAGCCGTCCCCAGCAGACGCTTTCCTCCATCACTGCGGAGCTACTTTCTTTGTATCTGGAACCTTAACAGCTGGAGAAGTACCGGTATATGTCCAGTTTCTGGGGGTTATGGCCGATGCTGAGGCTACGTTCCCACCAGGGACTTTTGGTGAGTTTTTGACGCTGCGTATTTCGGAAAACAAAATACAAGTGACCTATTTTACTTAATGGGTGCAGAAAATCTGCACCATCTAAAACTCCCCAAACACTGACCGTGTGAACGTGGCCTTACAGTTCCTTACAAGCAGGTGAGCCTTGTAGTGCAAAGTTTCATATTTTTCATTTTTGTGATTAGATGGGAACAGGAACACTTCATGTAGAGCTGAAAAGCTGGGTTATGTCTACTAGTACTACCGTATCCGACTGGATGCGAAATATTAAGAGAAGGGAATAACACGGTCATCTCAATCCCCACATCCCTGCGTGACAGCCAGCGAACACTCGCCATTGCTCCTACAACAGCCAGGGTGGATTAGAGCCAGATTGTCAGGAAAAGGAAGATTCATTCAACTGTGACACTAGAACGACCTTTAACACATCAGTCAGTGCGTCGCCAGTTTATGGGAGAGGTGTAGGACATTTTTTTCTCCATATTATATTGTTCGAAAAATCTGTGTTAAGGTACCTTCACACATAACGATTTCGTTTTACGATATCATTGCAACGTCACGCTTTTTGTGACGTAGCAACGATCCCGCTAACGATCTCGTTATGTGTGACAGCGACCAACGATCAGGCCCCTGCTGGGAGATCGTTGGTCATGGGGAATGATCAGGACCTTTTTTTGGTCGCTGATCACCCGCTGTCATCACTGGATCGGCGTGTGTGACGCCGATCCAGCGATGTGTTCACCTGTAACCAGGGTAAACATCGGGTTACTAAGCGCAGGGCCCGATATTTACCCTGGTTACCATTGTAAAAGTAAAAAAAAACAAAAATACACACTCACATTCCGATGTCTGTCACGTCCCCCGGCGTCAGCTTCCCTGCACTGTGTCAGCGCCGGCCGGCCGTAAAGCAGAGCACAGTGGTGACGTCACCGCTCTGCTTTACGGCGCTTACACAGTGCAGGGAAGCTGACGCCGGGGGACGTGACAGACACCGGAATGTGAGTATGTTTTTTTTTTGTTTTTTTTTACTTTTACAATGGTAACCAGGGTAAATATCGGGTTACTAAGCGTGGCCCTGCACTTAGTAACCCGATGTTTACCCTGGTTACTCGGGGACTTCGGCATCGTTGAAGACAGTTTCAATGATGCCGAAGTCTTTCCCCTGATCGTTGGTCGCTGGAGAGAGCTGTCTGTGTGACAGATCCCCAGCGACCACACAACGACTTACCAACAATCACGGCCAGGTCGTATCGCTGGTCATGATCGTTGGTAAGTCGCTTAGTGTAACAGTACCTTTAGCTTTCAATGTTACAGGCAAGATAAAGTGTAGATGGACGCAATGAGAAGCTGCACTTAGAAAATCATAGGAAATATATCTTATTCTTCGCTGCACTTCCTAATACTATTGCTTTTGGGTATAATAACTTGGAATCTGCTCCATGTTTCACTATGGGTCGTTTCTGCAGCATGTGAATGGGTTTCTACAAGCTCCATGCTGATAAATAGGACAGTCCCAGAACTTTCTGCTGCACATTTCCCCTGAGCTTTCCCATTGACAAATTCTCCTGGCTTCTTCTCCATCCCCCTCCACCAGACTCTGACTGTCTTGTAGTCAGTAGCTAATCACAAAACAATAGGGCTGTAAACTGCTATTGACACAGTGTAGTCAGGAGGCTCAGATAGCCACAAAGGTAAGAGGTGACATTCCACAAGAGTGTGCAGAGAATGGAGGGAGCATTACAGTCTCTGTGCTCATTAATCCCTCTCTTCATAAAAATTAACAAACAAACAATTACAATGAAGAAGCCATAATAATAATAATAACGATAATAATAAGCCATCAATACCCCAATCCCTAACTGGATATTCTGGGGATTCTGATTTGTAAAATGCTGCAGAATATGTTGGCGCTATAGGAATAATTCTTATTAAAATTATGATGAGAAGCAATAGCTTTTTTTCGGCTTCATTGGACTTTTTAATATGCAGAAGTTAGATGAACGTCTACAATCTATTCAGCCACTTAAATGCCAATTCTTCTCTCCACCGAACACAACGTGATGGGGTTATACACAGGGCTGTGGAGTCGGTAAGCCAAACCTCCGACTCCTCAATTTCCATGACACCGACTCCACCAAAATGGGCCCTGGTTATACATAGTTATGTCATAGTTGCCTCAGAATGAATGCATTCAGTATTTAGTATGTGGCGGGCACCTCAACGCAGAAGTGCTACTGAGGAGCTTTTTTAGCATGCAGAGCATCAGCATTTTTTATTAAATTGACGTGCCTGATCATGGCCCCGTGTCCCCCAGCTCCACCGATTTCGACAGGGCTGAGTCAAACAAATGAAAAAATGCTGAAATTCTCAATTTTTTTCCTCAACTTCCCTTTTTCTTTCTGGAGCAAAAGCTTTGATGAATCAGCCCCAGTATCTCCAGTTGATCAGAAAGTTGCAATGACTATGGAGCCTCATACACACTAGTCAGTTCTGCGGATCGTTCTCCCGACAGTTATTCTCCCGATTCCTCCATACGCAGAAGCTCGGCTCCGCTCAGCACTCCTGTGTTCTGTATGAGAGTCGCTGCCAGACATCTCTCTTCTCACCAAAAACAGAAAGATCGGAAGTCCGAGATCAGAGACGCCAGATCCTTCTCTCCCTCAATATCACCGGTCAGGGGAAGGATTGGAAGGACCTCATTCACATCAAATATATTAACTTGTTGTCCGAGCTCGCCACTGGCAATGGATGTGGCATTTTTACAGATACATTGCAGTTCTGTAATAGATTAATAGCCGCTGAGTAAAAAAAAACGCATAGTATACAGTAAGCACACATGACAAGTGACAAAAAAAATATTCCCACATTTTTGGATAAAAATTAATATTGGCATGTGAACCGAGGCTAAGAGTAGACCATCAATATCTGATCTGAGCTGCTTTTAGTGGCCGTGGCACATAGGGGGCGCTGCTGCTTCCTGCTCAGCTCCCCTACGTGCTGGGTATAAAGTACTATCTGTGCTGGACATTTCAGTGCCCTCCTATTCAGTTCAGTGGGTCAGTGCCGCAAAACCCATAGTCTCTCTCTGTGCCAGCACTTTCTTTTCAGTTTGTGACTCTCTCTGTTTTTTTTATACAGTATATGGTAATCCTATATGGGAGATTCCTACTATAAACACAAAATGTTCTAATCAGAAATTTAATTTAAAATGCTTTTTCTAAGCAAGATAACCCCTAGAATAACATACAGTATGTGCAGGGGCGTACATAGAAATCATGGGACCCCATAACAAAAACACTAAATAAAACCCCTAAATAGATGGGGTCACAGTAGAGCATATCACACAACTTTGCAGCCCTTACAAAGTAAGTTTGCCACTATTGAAGAACCTTAGTGTTCACAAACACTTAGGCTACTTTCACACTAGCGTCGGTACGGGGCCGTCGCCATGCGTCGGCCCGACGTACCGACGCAAACTGCGAAAAAAATGAACATCGGGGGCTGCGGATGCAGTTTTGCAACGTATCCGCTGCCCCATTGTAAGGTATGGTGACGAGGGGGCGGAGTTCCGGCCGCGCATGCGCGGTCGGAAATGGCGGACTCGACGCACAAAAGAACGTTACATGCAACGTTTTTTGTGCCAACGGTCTGCCAAAACACGACGGATGCGACGTGCGGCTATACGTCGCAATGCGTCGGCTAATACAAGTCTATAGAAAAAAACCGCATCCTGCGGGCAACTTTGCAGGATGCGTTTTTTCTCCAAAACGACGCATTGCGACGTACATCACACAACGCTAGTGTGAAAGTAGCCTAAGATACCCCTTTCATGGCTCCAAAAAAGTATGATGCCAACAAATGTGCACCGCACACAAACAGGATGATGACCCTACAGTATCATGGTATAATATTGTGCCCCGCACAGTATGATGGTCCCCATACTCACCCACACAGAGTATGAAGGCCCTGACACAGCCATCTGCACAATATGATGGTCCACACACAGACCTCCATACAGTATAGTGGCCTCTACACAACCCTCTGTACTGTATAATGGCGGGCCATACATTATAATGACCCCCACTAACCCTCCAAACAGTATAATGGCCTACCACATAGCCCTTCAGATAGTACGATGATCCCCACACAACACTCCAAGCAGTGTATTGGACACCACACAACCCTGCACACAGTATAATGGACCTCATACATCCCTGCACACAGTATAATTGGCCCCCACACAGTCCTCCACACAGTATAATGGCCCACACATAGTCCTCCAAATAGGTTGATGTAGCAAATAGCCCTCTGTCTAATATGATGCCCCCCAAGTTGCCTGATGGCCCCCATATAGCACTGAATATAGTATGATGGCCCCCAGATAACCCTTCAAATAGAATGATGGCTCCCCACATAGTCTGATGATCCCCAGATAGCATTACAAATAGTATGATGACCTCCAAGTAGCATGATGGCTCACACAAATATTAGTATTCCTCAAATAACCCTCCAAATAGTATGATGGCCCCACAAATAGCTCTATAAACAGTATGATGGCCCCACGAATAGCTCTATAAACAGTTTGACGGCCCTACAAATAGCCCTCCAAATAGTATGATTGTAGTATAATAGTATGATGGCCCCACAAATATTCCTTCAAATAGTTTGAGGGCCCAACAAATAACTCCCTGCTCAGGTCTCTGCAGCATGAGGTCTGCAATGCTTGGTAGAGTAGTCGCAATGTAATAACATCATTGCCCCTCTGCGCTGAGGCGTCAGATGCTCAGGGAGGATGATGGAGGAGGGAGTAGCAGCTGACGGCTCCCTCTTCCATCATTGCTTTCAACTATATCGGAATCCCAGCCTCAAGGACCCCATAGCAGCTGCCTGGTCTACTGTTTTTTGTGGTACACCACTGAATATACAGCTCTGGCAAAAATTAAGAGACCCCACATCAAAGCTCGTCATGGGCAGCGCAATCTCCAGACCTGAACCCCATTGAAAACCTCTGCAATGTAAGTCAAGAGGATGATGGATAGTCACAGGCCACTAAACAAAGAAGAACGGCTTACATTTTTGCGCCAGAAGCAGTGTGAAAGACTGGTGGAAAGCATGCCAAGACGCATGAAAGCTGTGATTAAAAATTATGGTTATTCCACAAAATATTGATTTCTGAACTGTTCTTGAGTTAAAACATTAGTATTGTTGTTTCGAAATGATTATGAACTTGTTTTCTTTGCATTATTTGAGGTCTGAAAGCAGTGGGTTTTTGCTTGGAAATTCGGAGACATGTTGTCGGGATTTTATAGAATAAAAGAACAATTTACATTTTACTCAAAAATATACCATTAAAGGGAAAAATCCGACAAACTGAACATTTTGCAGTGGTCTCTTAATTTTTGCCAGAGCTGTATATACCCAGCAACCACAACACAAATTACTGACTAGCGAGGAAATGTAAGACCCAATGATTATTGCCATTCTGGTACGTTCGTGGTTGGGGTGGCAGTTTACTATTTCAGCACAGGGAAATACGAGGAAACAGGATTAGATGATTAACAATTGACAATTGTTTTCATCATCTCTTTACCATGAATAACTTTGCTATTTGGAATGCAAATTGCCAGCTTAGTGCATGGACAGCAGCCATGTTCTCATTAAGAGATTTACATGTTTTGGAACACTAGACTTGAACAGGTAATATCTTAATAACAGGTCTTCAGCTAAGTAGAAATAATGACATTCCTCATCTCTTCAATAATCCTATCCAATGGCAGAGGCAAATCTTGGTTTTCTGGCCACAAGGGCAAGAATTCAGTTTGGCGTCCTCCTCCTATTCACAGCTTAAGCAGTTTGAGTAGTTGTCATGTGAGCACTCGTGCAATTTGCACACTTATGCCGGGGTCACACTTGTAAGAGCAATGCGAGAAACCCGGGCGAGTGTCTCACCTCAATACCCGTCACTGCCGCCGGCACTCCGGACCGGAGCTTTGAGCTGCTTAGAAATACATGAAGCCGAACACTCCGGTCCCGAGTGCCGGCGGCAGTGCCGGGTATTGAGGCGAGAGACTCACGCAAGTTTGTCGCATTGCTCTCGCAAGTGTGACCCCGGCCTAAGTCTTGCACCGACAAGCTGCTCTTCATAATTCTCAATGTTCAGTGAAAGACTACAGTCCCTGCTTCATGGAGAGAATAGTGACCAGTATGAAAGTCTCATATGAGTGGCCAGGTGATGACCGCTGAAACTGGCAAGCAGAGCCAAATCCTGACAGTGAGCATATTACATGCCGCTATGATTGGGCATGCTGCAGTTCTTAATTTCATAATTAAAAGAGTTTGTCCAATTTTCTGATGAAAGTCTGCAGTCACGCTTTGTGAATCCTCACAGCTTGCGCACTTTTTCCCATGCCGATTGGGCAGTTATGTGACCACAAGTAGGCGCTCTGCTGACATATTGTGACTAGACATGTGTGGGTTAGCACAATGCAAGTGTATTGAGCGAGGTAGGAAACTTCTAGTTGGCACATGACTGTGTACATGCATATTGCACACTTGCGGTTACGTGAGCTCCCATTCTTGGTGTCAGTGGTGGAGAATCCTGACAATGTGCAGTGCAAACAGTGTGCGAATTCGGAAGTCTGCAGTCACGTAGAATGACTGAAGACTTTCATCACAAACCTGGACGCCCGGTTTAATGCTCCTAACAAAAATACACCTGTGCACACAGAAATGATCTACAATCCTGCATTGTATTGTGTATTGACCTTGGCACTTGTGCTGGGACCGTTTCTGCTGTGGAATTACACTGGGAACAGCTGGTTATCTAGTAGCAATGGAATGACATCAGCAACTCTTCCTGTTACTGAATGTACTTTATAATGAGCTCAGCCACTCTGGATTGGCGTACTCTGTGATCTCAGCAGCCGCGCTCCTTATAGTGTCATTGTCTATTGCACAGTGCACATTGTTCTGCTCTCAGAAATGCTGCCTCTGCGTATAAAGTGAACGTTACCACCTCAAAAGCATTTACGCGTCTATCTGTTATGTGGGGATAGAAGCAACAGCTCAGTAATATATTTTGAGCCCAGTGTGGACAGGGATGATAATGTCTGTAAAGCGCTACGGAATATGCTGGATATACTTATGCTGCATTCTCTATAAGCGACGCATAATAAATAATAAAGCCCACTCAATTAGTTTAGGGAAATTCTTCACTCTCATCAGACCCCCAGTCCCATACAATATACTTACACAACTACAGCCAGAGACTGCAAAGCAGGGCGAGTAAACCTTTATTACTTGAAAACACATTCAAATAGCATTAAGAAACGGCATGCATAATACCGCCATAGAGATATCTTACTTCCGAACGCCTCCGAACTTAAAGCCTCTTCATCAATGTTTCAGAAAAAGATGTCTCCAAAGTTGACAGGATCACAGTTGTTATCTCAGTGCCATTGTTCATGATTCCACTGGGCAAGGTGTCTTCAAGTCTAAAGGTACCTTCACACATAACGATATCGTTAACGATATCGTTGCTTTTTGTGACGTAGCAACGATATCGTTAAGGAAATCGTTCTGTGTGACAGCGACCAATGATCAGGCCCCTGCTGGGAGATCGTTGGTCGCTGAGGAAAGTCCAGAACTTTATTTCATCGCTGGACTCCCTGCAGACATCGCTGGATCGGCGTGTGTGACACCGATCCAGCGATGTCTTCACTGGTAACCAGGGTAAACATCGGGTTACTAAGCGCAGGGCCGCGCTTAGTAACCCGATGTTTACCCTGGTTACCAGCGTAAAAGTAAAAAAAACAAACACTACATACTTACCTACCGCTGTCTGTCCCCGGCGCTCTGCTTCTCTGCACTCCTCCTTCACTGGCTGTGAGCGCCGGTCAGCCGGCCGCTGTGCTCAGTCAGTGCAGGAGGAGTGCAGAGAAGCTGAGCGCCGGGGACAGACAGCGGTAGGTAAGTATGTAGTGTTTGTTTTTTTTACTTTTACGCTAGTAACCAGGGTAAACATCGGGTTACTAAGCGCGGCCCTGCGCTTAGTAACCCGATGTTTACCCTGGTTACCCGGGGACCTCGGGATCGTTGGTCGCTGGAGAGCTTTCTGTGTGACAGCTCTCCAGCGACCAAACAGAGACGCTGCAGCGATCGACATCGTTGTCGGTATCGCTGCAGCGTCGCTGAGTGTGAAGGTACCTTAATTCAGTATAGATAAAACGCTGAATTTTATTCCGATAGTGCCTATTTAGCACAGCGTCAGCTGAGAGACACTATTTATTTGATAGGAGACCAACCTATGCAGCGTCCAACTCGTAGCGTCCAGATGTTACAGCATAGTGGATGGGATTTCAAGAAATCCCATGTCCACTATGCCTACACAGACGCCCGCGTCTCTCAAGACCGCAGCATATACACCAGAGAAATTTCACCAATAGAATGTATGGGATGCAGTGAATCCGCACGGTTCAGTGATCACATGCAGATTTACCTGCGTTCAATATACGGCAGTGTTTTGGATGCAAAGATCAAACGCTGTATCCAAACCGCTACCAGTTCGGAATCATGGGCGCCCTGCCTAAGAAGTAGGACTCAACTCTTGGGTTGCAACAGATTTAGCTTGGGCTAAACTGAGGAGTGCAAATACTGCAACCCCCTTGTTTTCCTCTTTATATATGTATAGAAATCTGAACTTTGTTGCAGGGTTTCTGAAGACAATTGAGAGCAAGTCCAAAGGAGCAGCAGCGCACTGTGTGCAACAAGATATGAACAAACATTGAGGGTATGTGCACATGTTGCGGATTTTGCTGCGGATTCGCAGCGGATTGGCCGCTGCGGATTTGCAGCAATTTTCCCTGAGTTTACAGTACCATGTAAACCTATGGAAAACAAAATCTGCAGTGCACATGCTGCGGAGAAAACTCGCGGAAACATATCGTTGTTTATTCCGCAGCATGTCAATTCTTTGTGCGGATTCCGCAGCGGTTTACACCTGCTCCATAATAGGAATCCACAGGTGTAAAACCGCAGGTGGAATCCGCACAAAAATCGCGGTAATTCCGCAGGAAATCTGCAGTGCGGGTTACCTGCGGATTTACCAAAATCAGTCTAGAAAAATCTGCACTACTTTCCGCAACGTGTGCACGTGGCCTGATAATATGAAATGCAAACTGCATTACTGCAATGTAGAATATATACCGTAAATGAAGGTACTTAGTGCACAAATTGACCAATTCGTGTGATCACATCAGATGTGACAAGGCAAACTTTCTTTGATGGGACCCTAACCTTTCCAATCAGACGCACCTCTCCTGGGCCAAAAGCTTACAAATTTAAAGGGAACTTGTCACCCCCAAAATCGAAGATGAGCTAAGCCCACCAGCATCAGGGGTTTATCTACAGCATTCTGGAATGTGGTAGATAAGCTCCCGATGTAACCTGAAAGATGAGAAAAAGAGGTTAGATTATACTCACCTGGGTGGGCAGTCTGGTCCAATGGGCGTCGCGGTCCGGTCCGGGGCCTCCTATCTTCATAGGATGACGTACTCTTCTGGTCTTCACGCTGCGGCTCCGGCGCAGGTGTACTTTGTCTGCCCTGTTGAGGGCAGAGCAAAGTACTGCAGTGCGCAGATGCCGGGGCCTCTCTGACCTTTCCCGGACGGAGCCGCAGCGTGAATACAAGAAGAGGACGTCATCGTAAGAAGCTGGGAGGCCCCGGACCGGACCGCAACATCCATCGGACCAGACCGCAGCGGGACCGCCCCGGGTCAGTATAATCTAACCTCTTTTTCTCATCTTTCAGGTTACATCGGGGGCTTATCTACAGCATTACAGAATGCTGTAGATAAGCCCCTTATGCTGGTGGGCTTAGCTCATCTTCGATTTTGGGGGTGACAGGTTCCCTTTAAAGGAAGGTAAGAGCAGCACTTTTTAGCAAAGGACGGCTCAATGAACTATGGAAATAGTCACCACCTCTATACTACAGAGAAAACCAGTACTTCCTAACGCAATGAAGCAAATGTGAACAGGTGCAAGCTGCCGTGTTTTTTGTGTTTTTTTTTTATTAACTCAGAGTAGACACGGCCAAGGCAGGTAGAGTTCACTAATGGAGACAAGCAATAGGTCAGGGCTGGCAACAGGTAGAAGTCATTGTCAAGGTATAGCCATACTGAAAGACAGTACTGGAGATGGACACTCGCGTGCAGTCTACTACGTCTGAGTGTCCGCCTTCAGAAGGCACACACACCTGAAAATGACGCCCCTCAGCGCACACATGTTCTCCGCCATCACCATTATAGACTATGGCCCTGTCTGCGCATCTGTCTGAATCCCGTTTTGAGGCAGGTTCGGACGTAAGTCCTGACAGGGCAACCGAACGGTGACTGAACGCAATATGAGAACACCCTAACATTACTGAGGTAGAAGGAGAGAGCTGCTACTGATAACATTTCATGTTAAGGAGAGTGCATCTAGCTCCACTTTCCTTCTCCTCATTCATCTGCATAAAACTTATTAACTACAATCTCCTATCTCCGGAATGTCACAATTCATCTTCATTGCATATAGATTTTACCCAGGAATTGAGAATTTTGAAATTGAATGTTCGTCCTGGCGGAGAAAAAAGTAGATTTCTCTGATAGGATATATTAGAAATTTTGTTATTTTCACGCGTATTATTAATCTAAGCAAATCAAATCTAAACGATAGTTACTCTTTAACCCCTTAACAACCAGAGGTATTTTTGGTTTTGCATTTTCCTTTTTTTGCTCCCCATCTTCCTAGCGCCATAACTTTTTTATTTTTGGGGTCAAAATGGCCATGTGAGGGCTTGTATTATGCGAGACGAGTTGTACTTTTAAACGCCACCATTGGTTTTACCATGTTGTTTACTGCAAAACGGGAAAAAAATTCCAAGTGCGGTGAAATTGCATAAAAAGCGCAATCCCACACTTTGTTTTTTGTTTGGCTTTTTTACCATGTTCACTAAATGCTAAAACTGACGGGTCATTAAAGTTCACAGACACCAAACATGTCTAGGTTCTTTTTTTTTATCTAAGTGGTGAAAAATAATTTCCAAACTTTGTTAAGCAAAAAAATCGTGTCATTTTCCGATACCCGTAGCGTCTCCATTTTTCGTGATCTGGGGTTGGGTGAGGGCTTATTTTTTTGCGTGCCGAGCTGACGTTTTAATAACACCATTTTGGTGCCGGTTATTGCATTTTAATACAATGTCGTGGTGACCAAAGAAACGTAATTCTGGCATATTGATGTTTTTGACTATTACTCCCGATGCCAGAAAGGGGTCAGCTAAGTATTGATTGAACAAAATAGACTAAAATGCGATCTGGCCCTTTACGGGACCAGGCGTCAGTGTGGATGCCCTGCAGGTTCAGTAAAAAATGGTGTTGAAACCTAAAATAGAAAACATTTTTATACTAAAAATGGAAGTGGCTGTAGAAATCGGTGACTTTTGTTGACCAAACGGCAAGCATTTACTAACCCACTCGACATTCCAGAGTAGAAGTGGAGGAAGCTCATCAGTGAGTGAGTGAAAAGCCATAGAGAAACGACCCAAACTACACACTAATAAGCTGAAAGAACAAACACTGCATAGACTGAATTATGCTTCCTTTAACGTTAGTAAATACATGTCATCTTCATGTTATCACATCTGGAAGCATGCTAGTACAAAACGCTAAGCCCTCAAGACAAGAGTAAGCTGCGGGAAGGAATGTGGAATTATCTGTTCGTTATGAGGAACTGGAGGACAACGTGACCAAGCGAGGAGACAACTTAGATCCACAGCTGGCATGGACACGCTTATTTAGGAGTGAAATGCAGTGAGACATCTGAGAGACATGTATCTTGTGTGTGAAGACGCATGTCTCATAAGGTAGATATGCCGATTGCCTGTAATTAAGTTGTTGGGATGGACATATTGTACGGGACGTGGCTGACTGATGTCTGGAGGTGCTCATGCTCCATGTGTTTTATGGAGACCTAGGTGTCTCGGTACATTTGTACAATGCAGCTCAGGTGAGATACTGCGGCCTTTGCTCATCTGTTGTTGGCAGGACAAGATGCAAGCACTACTGGATGAATAACTAGTGCATCATGTTAGTATTAAGCTGGATGAGTAATTATTTTACGCTTCCTTACATAACCATGTTGCATAAACCATTGCATGTTGTTATATGTGGGGAGAAAGCTCAAGAGTCCAAACATCTTTGGCCACCATTCATCCTAGTAAAGTCATAACATTTTTTACGTTGCACAAAACTTTTGCGCCTTTTGACGGCTTTAATACCTCCCAAATGTTCGGAGCTGGGGATGGGCATGGCTGTGCCCGTTTGTCACATTCATTCAACATGACAAAATTTCTTACACCAGAAATGTTATTCCAGACCTTGACTGGAGTAACATTTCTGGCGAGGCCCCCGTCACTGATAAGATGCGCCTGATTCAATATAGGGAGTCTTCCAGCAGGTTTTTGCTATGTAATCTGACAGTAGCATGATCTAGGAACAGAGACCCTAATTCCAGCGATGTGTCACATGGGTGCAGATAAAGCTGAGCTCAGAATGACTGACACCAGTGACACCTCAGACACCATTGACTGGCAGCAGCTCTCTGTGTACATTGTATATTGACATAAAGTTGCTAATCAATGCTGGGGGTGAGGTTGGACTACCAGGCATGAGGCCAGTTGTCCTACAGTGCTACAGTAATAAACATCTGCTGATTATACACTAATTGTATTGAAACCACAAAACAAAGCCTAGTAAGTAACCCATCACTGGAATCGGGGTCTCTACCCCTACAACATGGTGATCTCTGATTACATAGCAAAAACCCGCTGACCATATTCACTTTCAGTGGCATGCAATCCTTATTAATGAATACAGCATATCTTATTTCTGCATACGCCTCAATAAAACAGAGCATACAAACTGCCAGTGTTAATGAATCAAGGCCTTTGACTTTTTCACATTTTACACACATTTTTTTTATCATGGGCAAGTAATTATGTCATTTTCCTAATTGGGAAAAGTCACAAGGTCCTTGCCATTTTTGTTCCATAATGGTTCCATAATGAAGAATTTAAGTTTTGTTGAATTGTTAATGACCAAGAATTAATTAGGACCATCATTTTCAGTAACAGCTCATGCCTTCGTGTCGTTCATCTGCCAAAGCAGTATACTGCCATTTACTATGGATGTTCTGTAGCAAAGGATCATTGAACAATTCATGTCATTTTCAGCTTTTTTCTAGTTTTTATTTTAGTGGTGGTGATATTTTTATTTTTCAATACGTTTTAGAAATTCTGATATTGTTATGGATCATGGAACATGGATACTGACTTGTGTTGGTAAGAATATACCTTCTTCTGGCTAAAAAATAGTCCAATAGTTTAAACATGACTGAATTTACGATACGATACGATACACTTTATTGATCCCGTGGGAAATTATGGTATCACAGCAGCACGACTTAAATCATAAAAATCATAAAGGAATTACATAGTTGACATGACAGTTTGTTGACAGAAGAACATTATACATTATACATTAGAATAGGACATACACAACGAGTGAACTGAAATGTAGAGAAATAAGTAGACTTTCACCTTGGTGGTTTAACCCTAATGTTATTGTTGTACATTCCCATGGCAGTTGGCACAAACGATTTCCTATATTTTTCCTTCTTCCACCTCAGAAGTATTAGCCGGTTACTGAAGGTGCTCTTCTGTCTCATGAATAGCTCATATAGTGGATGTGCATTATTGTTCATAATTGCCATACACTTTCTCAGAGTTCTTCTCTCCACTACCTCCCCAAAAGAGTCCAGATTACAGCCCACAGCAGAACTTGCCTTCTTAATAATCTTATTCAGCTTATTAGCATCAGAGGCCCGCACACTACTACCCCAGCACGTGATTGCAAAAAAGATGGCACTTGCCACCACAGATTGGTAGAACATTTCTAACATTTTGCTACACACATTAAAAGACCTCAGTTTCCTTAGGAAATACAGTCTGCTCATCCCCTTCTTGTAGACAAACTCTGAGTGGCATCTCCAGTCCAGTTTGCTATCCAAATGGACCCCCAAATATTTGTAACTCTCCACCTGCTCTACCTCCTGACCAGCAATAGTGATCGGTAAGCATTCCAACTTAATCCTGCTATAGTTGGCCACCAACTCCTTAGTTTTCTTAACATTTAGTTGTAGATAGTTACCATTGCACCAATCCACGAAATTCGACACCACCCTTCTATATTCCTCATCCCCCTGATCTCCCCTAATGCATCCCACAACCACAGAGTCATCCAAAAATTTTTGAAGGTGGCAAAGTTCAGATTTTTCAGATTTATACTGAAAGTCTGAAGTATACAGAGTGAATAGAAAGGGCACAAGCACCGTTCCCTGGGGGGCACCTACACTGCTCAATAATCTGCTTGACACCACTGCTCCCATCTGTACAAACTGTGGCCGATCTGATAGGTAGTCAGTTATCCAATTTCTCATCCCCTCCTCCACCTTCATATCAGTCATCTTTTTGTGTAGTAAAAGTGGCTGCAGGGAGTTAAATGCACTCGAGAAATCGAAGAACATCGCTCGCACCGTGGTACCATCAGTCTCCAGAAATGAATGTACCCTATGTAACAGAGAAAGAATAGCATCATCCACCCCCAATCTATGTCGGTAGGCAAACTGAAGAGGATCGATAAAAGCGTTAACCCTCGGTCTTAAGTGAGCAAGCACTAATCTTTCCAAGGCCTTCATAGCATGAGATGTTAAGGCTACAGGACGATAGTCATTTAGGGTTGCAGGAGAAGTCGTCTTGGGTACCGGCACCAGACAGGAAGTTTTCCATAACACTGGTACCCTCTGTGTTTGTAGACTTCCATTAAATAGGCGTGTAAAGACAGTACACAGCTGGTCTGCACAAACTTTAAGGACACGTGAGCTGAGTCCATCTGGTCCTGCAGCTTTACCAATGTTAAGTGACTTAAACTGCCTCCTCACATCATTTTCGGATACTCTAAAATTAGTCTGCTCATCCTTCAATATCGATGTTGCAGAATTTGCACCCAGTTCCCATCCACTATCACTTGGTATTACACATGTACTGCTAAATCGATTGAAATACTCATTCATCTTATTAGCCTTGTCCATTGTTCCTGGATCATTTTCAAGCCTCAGCTTAAGCCCAGTCAGTAATTTCATTCCTGACCAAACCTCCCTGGTATTATTGTGGGACAGTTTCTTTTCAAGTTTAATTCTGAAGGCTTCCTGGGCCTCCTTTATTTTATGCTTCAATTCATGCTGTATCAGTTTAATTTCCTCTTTGTCACCCAGTTTAAATGCCTTTTTTTTCCTGTTGAGCAAATGCTTCAATTCCTTTGTTATCCATGGCTTGTTGTTTGCAAAACACCTAATCTTTTTAGTCGGCACCAACATATCAGTGCAGAAGTAAAGGCCCCTTCACATTTAGCGACGCTGCAGCGATACCGACAACGATCCGAATCGCTGCAGCGTCGCTGTTTGGTCGCTGGAGAGCTGTCACACAGACCGCTCTCCAGCGACCAACGATGCCGGTAACCAGGGTAAACATCGGGTAACTAAGCGCAGGGCCGCGCTTAGTAACCCGATGTTTACCCTGGTTACCATGCTAAAAGTAAAAAAAAACAAACAGTACATACTTACCTACAGCCGTCTGTCCTCCAGCGCTGCGCTCTGCTTCTCTGCTCTCCTCCTGTACTGTCTGGGAGCCGGAAAGCAGAGCGGTGACGTCACCGCTCTGCTTTCCGGCTCACAGCCAGTACAGGAGGAGTGCAGAGCGCAGCGCTGGAGGACAGACAGCTGTAGGTAAGTATGTACTGTTTGTTTTTTTTTACTTTTAACATGGTAACCAGGGTAAACATCGGGTTACTAAGCGCGGCCCTGCGCTTAGTTACCCGATGTTTACCCTGGTTACCAGTGAAGACATCGCTGGATCGGTGTCACACACGCCGATCCAGCGATGTCTCCAGGGAGTCCAGCGACGAAATAAAGTTCTGGACTTTATTCAGCGACCAACGATCTCCCAGCAGGGGCCTGATCGTTGGTCGCTGTCACACATAACGATTTCATTAACGATATCGTTGCTACGTCACAAATAGCAACGATATCGTTAACAATATCGTTATGTGTGAAGGTACCTTTAATGTAGTCAGTCACTCTACCAACCACTTCATTAACATTTGTATACTCGTCCATTGTCCCAAGCAGCACATCCCAGTCTGTAAGATGAAAGCAATCCTGTAAAGCCTGTTCATTTGTTGGATTCCACACTCTAACTGATTTAATCTTAGCAGGCTGTGTACTAACAACAGGTTGGTAGACTGGTGACAATAGTACAAGATTGTGATCAGACTTCCCCAAGGGCGGCAGGGTAGAGGATGAATAAGCATTCTTGACATTCGCATAGAGTAAGTCCAACGTAATTTTTGTCACGTGTTGTACATTTAACAAATTGATAAAATTTAGGTAAGGCAGTAGAAATTTTAGCTCAGTTAAAATCCCCAGAGATTACAGTAAGCGAGTTGGGGTGTTTCAGCTGGAGCCGAGCAATGACTCCTGACAGCACTTTACCTGCAGCCTCATGGTTGCAGTTGGTGGTATGTACAACACTATTGCAGTAACAAGCGAGAATTCTCTAGGAATATAGTAAGGTCTGAGGCCAACAGCTAGCAATTCAATGTTCAGACAACAATGGCGCTCCTTTACAGTCACATGCCCCTGATTGCACCAACCATTGTTTATGTAGAGTATAACTCCACCGCCCTTTTTTTTGCCGCTCTTCATAGTGTCTCTATCCGCCCGAACCATGTGAAATCCTGGTACTGAAACACTTGAGTCCGGGATCCATGTTTCAGTAAAGCATATCAAACTGCATTCTTTGTATTCCCTCTGGGTCCGTATTAATCCCAGCAGTTCATCCGACTTATTACCCAGTGATTGAACATTCCCCATGATGATGGACGGAACTACAGGTTTGAACCGTCTTCGCCTTGCCTTAAGTTTTTTGCCCGCTCTGCAGCCTCTGTAGGGTCGCCTTACCTCACACGGGACACGTGGTCTACCCACTGCAGGAGAAGGCATTAGCCCGCGCAGCTCCAGAAGTCGGCCCCTTGAGTAAGCAACACTTTTATGAACAGACTTAGGGACATCAATCAAAACCTTGCCCATGTTAGTCGCACTAAGCCTGTCCGTGTAGGGAGATATACAGTGCACGCCTCCAGACATAGCTGTGCCAATTCCCAGACAGGTAGTGGCCGCCTGGCAGTAGGTGCGTATAATACCAGTCCTAGGTTGCAAGGTGATCACAAATGCACTGTAAATCCAGATAGCTGCGGGTAGCCGCAAACATCCAAGGGAAACCTTCCAGGGGAGCCAAGGATCAGAAGCATACATCCAGAAAGCTGTGGGTAGCAGTATGCATCCAGGGAAACAAATCAGAGGATCCCAGGTTCAGAAGCACCAGCCAAGGGGAAATCCAAGGGTTCAGCATAAATCCAAGGGTTCAGCATAAATCCAAGGGAAGCATTCCAGCGGATCCAAGTTCAGAAGGAGAAGGTACTGAGGAAAAGAAAATTCCTTAGGAGTACCAAAAAAGCTGAGGTTCAGAAAGAAAAAGGTTCACACATAACAAAAATAATTCCAAAATAAAGTAAAGTAAAACAAAATAAAACAAAACAAAACTAAAACAAAACTATTGCTGCTGCAATGGGCTGCCACTAGCACGGCACCTTATTGTCCTCATCCAGCAGAGAGCAGACAGACACGTCTGCTCTCCTTGGTGTCTTGGCGAGTTGAGCTCATTATGTGTGCGCTCATTATGTTACAATTTTTAGGTCAATCACAAGTTCTTTGAATAAGAGGGGTAGTTTAAAGCTCCTGGGTCTTCAAGGGATATTCTCAAGTTATTAAACCGCTTTAATTAGTTAGTATGAAAAAATAAAGTTTGCAACTGACTTGCTTTTCTAGCTACTGTTATTATCATGCAATGAGAACTTTTATCTTTCATAGTGTACAGCTTGTTTCCATGGAGCGTGACCACCAGTGTTTTTAGTAGTTACATTTTAAGAGAAAAGTTGACTCTTAACATACCAGTCATTGCTGATTTATCTATTGCAAGTAGCTGTTCACTTCCCTATCAGCTCCTGACAAGCTGTTCTTATCAGTCATGTAGAATCACAATGCCCAGCATCCAGCCTTATGGGTCTCACTGTCCTGAACTACTCACTTGTTCAAATGCCCATTTATCTCTACGTGTAGCACGATGGCTCAGTGATTAACATTGCAGCACTGGGTCCTGGGTTCAAATCCCACCAAGGACATCATCTGCAAGGCGTTTGTATGTTCTCCCCGTGTATGTGTGGGTTTCCCCCAGGTTCTCTGGTTTTTGTCCACATTCCAGAACAAACCCTGAGAGCTGAATGCGTTACAGCAGAACAATATATTGTATTGACTTCTATACTAACATCTTCTCATAGTAGTTTGTCTTTACACATTGTTCGCTCATTGCATACAGTGTATAGAGCCAGCATCTTCAGCTGCACTGTATAGAGATCGCCACGATTCACACAAGTTCCGTTTCTCAATCTCACAATCCAATTTGCTTTAACTTAGGTATTCAGGACAAATCAAAGTGAAAGCAGCATTTTTGTAGCTAAAGATATCTAATGTTTTTTATTCAGTTTTCTTACCTATTTTGTGTTCATATTCTTTTCTGTTATAAATATCCAGTATAATTATTTTTGTGAGGACCATATTTCATGTACACTATAAATAGATAGAATTCTTAAGATTCAGAACAAAACTACCAGTTATCTTCATTAGTAGGAAGAATTATGTGGCCTTGTCTGTGCTAATAAATCCGGAATGTTTGGAAGCATCTGCAGGTGCGGTGGTGGAGCTCTTCCAAGTATGATTCGGTCCTCCTGCTAGTCTAAATAAGTGATATCTGCAGGAGGACACCTCGTGAGCAAACGTCTTGTGCAACTCAACAAAAATAAAATAAAAACATGGAACATGTAGTTTCTATTAGTCACTGATTAGACCTGCTGACGTATTTGGAGAAAAGTGAGGGTGACAAATTTTTAGGTAAAATCTGTTGTTTCAAATTTCAATTTTTACCTATTCTTAATATTATTTGTTTATCTGTATAGTTTAGACATTTCTAGCACTATTATTAAACCTTTATGTTTGGAGCTGTCATTTGGTTACTGTATGTCGGTTTAATTTGAGCACCACGTGCTGGTATTTCTGTAGGCATTGTATGGCACTTCTCTTTGGGCACTGTACACTATATTATAGGGGCAGGGAACTGTATGTTTTACACCACTGTTATTTCGGCACGATGTTATTTGGTACCTATGATTTTACACTTTATGGTATACTTAATGGTATTCTGGAAATTCATAAATGGGGTGAACTCAGGAGTTACTGCAAAGGTCATCATCAAATATATAGATTTATTCTAAATGTGGTTCAAAATGTGATTTATACGTCTACGTCCTATTATCTAGTAATAAAATCTCGCTATTTATGTTGGTGATAAGGGTATCACAAATGTGCTGATGTACTAAATGTTCTCTGGCACCTTTCAGTATGGAGGGTTCTGCTCTGGCCAATATAAGGATCACACCTACTGATATAATGGAAGCTAAGCATACATGTCCGCATGTAGAATTACTCATGTGTTCCCGTGTGCTTTCTTGTCTAGTTGGCAATGGTGGACCTAAATCGCATAGCCGGTGAGCAGTGTAAGGCTTCTCTTGATGAGCAGTTTGGAAGTAACCGGATATTGTTTATCCAGTGTGATGTCACCGACCAAGAACAGCTGAAAGGTAAAGATAAGTGTGGGGAGGGGAAGTCAAAGAAATCCATCCTGACCTCTGGAACAGCAGCTCAGAGTTCAGAGAATAGTAAAGCCGCGATTATAATTATCAGAGATAGATAAAATGCATTCTCTTGGTATATTACAATATATTCAGCTGAGTTCACATAGTGTCTGAACCCCCTCAGAATGGGATTCGGGAGTAAGCTCCGGCGGGCCCATTGACAAAAATGATGCAGCCGAAGTCACCACGTGCTCTTTAGTTTATAATTTTAAGCCATGTACGCCTATTGGAGGCAGAAATTAAGGCAAACTGTGTCTTGATTCTGGCCTCAACTAGGCCAAAAAACATGTCCGACAGAGAACGCAGTGAATCCGTCTGCATCATTATGCGCCGACAGGGCCATTGACGGAAATGATGCAGACGGAGTCACAGTGTGCCCAGTCGGATATAATTTTCGGCCTGTTGGAGGCAGATAACAAGACACAGTTGAATATGCCTTGCCGTCTCTAATAGGCGTATAAGGCCGAGTATGATGCACGACAGAGCACTGTTGGAACTTACGCCCGAATCCTGTTTTGCCAGGGTTCAGGCGCAAGACGTAGGTCCCCTCTGCCCCGAATCCACTGAAGGCAGTGGCAAACGCTATGTGAACCAAGCCTTAGCAAATTAGTAAAATGAAAGAACACTTTAAAAGGCGCAATCAGGGATTCTAAGACGACTATACAGCTACAGTATATTGCTGCTGTGGGAATACAGATATTATATAGATACATAAGTAATATACACCACAGGATCACATATGTAAGGAGAGGAGAAGAAGTGTGGTGGGGTGAACATATTGGATTTGTGTGGGTGACCAGAACATACAGCCTCTAACTGGTTGACAATTGGTATGATTTCTTACTTATTTCAAGCCATAGTATAAACAGAAGCATTTCTGCTTTTAAGAATATCAGCTCTGAAGTACAAACTTCTGCTCCAACAAGCAAAATATAGGAACATTATGGGACACATATTTCATTATTTGGATAGCTATTGGTATCACAGACTTGATATCTCCTTATAGATAGTCTGATATGCAGTTGATTGACTGTTAATTTATTATTGAACATATGCAGCACAATGCAAACAGCACATTAACTTTCGAATACAGAACAAGGGCATAAAAGTTACTCTGTAATCAACTTTGGATAGAATAATACAATTCATCAATACATTAAATGGAGAAATCATTTTACTATGTTTGATAATGTTAGTATGAGAGATCAGTCTAAGACATAAAATCACAGCACCTGGAGCAGATGAAGTAAATTATTCATCGCCATGATTTACAGACTTGTGGCAGCATTGACAAGCATATAATTATGTACGTGTCTCATATAATCCATCCAGATCTTCAAAGAAATTGGCTGCTTCTCTTTATGTGACACATTTTATGTTGCAGATGCATTTCAGAAGACAGTGGAACATTTTGGCAGACTGGACATCCTGGTGAACAATGCCGGAGTAAACAATGAGAAAGACTGGGAGAAGACTATTGAAGTTAACTTGGTGAGTTTTACACTGTGCTTTGTGAATGAAGCGGGACTATTAAACTGGAAATTAGTCTTTGCAAACTTAACAGTCTTGAAGAATTCTGCCCTATTTCATTTTATAGTAAGGCTGAAACATCTAAAAGTTGTATAAATGGATTTTTTTTCTTCATACGTTTGCAAATGCTATAGAAATAAAAATGACTATACAATCATGGCTGTAAGTGATGGCACCATTGAAATTGTTCCAGAAAATCCTTCTAGAAAAGTATTGCAATTACACATGTTTTGTTATGCACGTTTACGGTATTTCATTTTGGAACATCACAAAAAAAAAATGAAAAAAGGCAAATTGGACATAATTTTCCCCTAAACCCCCGAAATGGGCAGGACAAAATTGTTGCCACCCTCAACTTAATATTTGGTTGCACACCCCTTGGAATAAATAACTGCAATCAGTTGCTTCCAAAACAAACCACAAGCTTCTTACAACTCTCAAATGGAATTTTGAACCACTCTTCTTTTGCATATTGCTCCCTAAGTGGAGAAAAAGATTTGGTGTTATCATTCATATTCTCTGAAAAAAAGGCCAAGAAAGCAAAACTTCTGCCAGGGTGTGTAAACTTTTGAGCACAACTGTACTTACGAATTGCCATCTTCCCCCATTTTCGATTCCAACTTGCCCGATCACACTGGGGTTTATGTGTGAACAGGAAGTCACTTTTACATCGTAATTCTATGGGGCCTTTTTCAGATGGCCCACAGAATTGCATTGTAAAAGAGACTTCTGTCTACCATAATAAATGGTAACTCAATCACCTGCTCAAGTACCATCCTCCGTGTGTGAGAAGAGGACCGGAGCGCCGGTGGAAAGCAGGGAAGATGGCGATGGGTAAGTATACTAACACACTTACACTGCATTATATATACTGTACATTTATGTAGGTTTAGGGAAAAAAGCTTCATGGGAATACTTCTTTAAAGGTGTATTTATTTGCGGTATATATGTAAGTAAACCTGAAAAGTTGCTCTCTTAGCCTTGTGCTCATTCCTACTCTCCATGGTGCAGGGTCAGTTATCACTAGGACACTGTAATGTTTCAGCATGCAAATCTCGGGGCTTTCAGCTACTCGCTTAGTTTACGTTAGTATAGACACTCCTCCAGTCCGAGTCTACAGCCTCTGGGATAAATTGTGTAAATTCCATAAATTATGTCTTCTCACTCTCCTACTTCTCATATATCAGATAATCTACACTGCAGCTTCTTAAAGGGGTGTTTCCACTTTCAAATGTTTTCCCAGTCGCCAATCGAGTGTTGGAAGCACTGTTCTTTTCTTATTTTACTGAATCCCTGCAGCTCTGATATCATTTCACTTAGGGAAGTCTGAAACGGGTGGTCTTGTAGGGTATCACTTTCCCCCTTTTCCCATGAGCCCTCTGTGATCCACTGTCCCTTAATGCCTGTAATTGCTTTCATTCTCTCAGTTCAGTTTCCCTTATTACTCTTCTGTGGGACGTGTGTGAAGCGCTGTGCTCAGGATTGTGTCCTCTCAGCAGCGCCACAGCAAAGGATAGGAAACACAACAGGGACAAGCATTGAAGGCCTCAGTGCTGCGTGGCTGTCCGTATTCATTAGTGGGTTGTGTGAAGCTGTGATCTCAGGATTGTGTCCTCTCAGCAGCGCCACAGCAAAGGATAAGAAACACAACAGGGACAAGCATTGAAGGCCTCAGTGCTACGTGGCTGTCCGTATTCATTAGTGGGTTGTGTGAAGCTGTGATCTCAGGATTGTGTCCTCTCAGCAGCGCCACAGCAAAGGATAAGAAACACAACAGGGACAAGCATTGAAGGCCTCAGTGCTGCGTGGCTGTCCGTATTCATTAGTGGGTTGTGTGAAGCTGTGATCTCAGGATTGTGTCCTCTCAGCAGCGCCACAGCAAAGGATAGGAAACACAATAGGGACAAGCATTGAAGGCCTCAGTGCTGGGTGGCTGTTGTATTCATTAGTGGGTTGTGTGAAGCTGTGATCCCAGGATTGTGTCCTCTCAGCAGCGCCACAGCAAAGGATAGGAAACACAACAGGGACAAGCATTGAAGGCCTCAGTGCTGGGTGGCTGTCCGTATTCATTAGTGGGTTGTGTGAAGCTGTGATCTCAGGATTGTGTCCTCTCAGCAGCGCCACAGCAAAGGATAGGAAACACAATAGGGACAAGCATTGAAGGCCTCAGTGCTGGGTGGCTGTCCGTATTCATTAGTGGGTTGTGTGAAGCTGTGATCTCAGGATTGTGTCCTCTCAGCAGCGCCACAGCAAAGGATAGGAAACACAATAGGGACAAGCATTGAAGGCCTCAGTGCTGCGTGGCTGTTGTATTCATTAGTGGGTTGTGTGAAGCTGTGATCTCAGGATTGTGTCCTCTCAGCAGCTTCACAGCAAAGGATAGGAAACACAACAGGGACGAGCATTGAAGGCCTCAGTGCTGGGTGGCTGTTGTATTCATTAGTGGGTTGTGTGAAGCTGTGATCTCAGGATTGTGTCCTCTCAGCAGCGCCACAGCAAAGGATAGGAAACACAACAGGGACGAGCATTGAAGGCCTCAGTGCTGGGTGGCTGTTGTATTCATTAGTGGGTTGTGTGAAGCTGTGATCCCAGGATTGTGTCCTCTCAGCAGCGCCACAGCAAAGTATAGGAAACACAACAGAGACAAGCATTGAAGGCCTCAGTGCTG
Organism: Ranitomeya imitator; assembly: GCF_032444005.1. NCBI lineage: Eukaryota > Metazoa > Chordata > Amphibia > Anura > Dendrobatidae > Ranitomeya > Ranitomeya imitator. The sequence goes on along the minus strand of NC_091282.1, from coordinate 1,084,925,033 downwards.
CGTGGCTGTCCATATTCATTAGTGGGTTGTGTGAAGCTGTGATCTCAGGATTGTGTCCTCTCAGCAGCGCCACAGCAAAGGATAGGAAACACAATACGGACAAGCATTGAAGGCCTCAGTGCTGTGTCGCTGTCCGTATTCATTAGTGGGTTGTGTGAAGCTGTGATCTCAGGATTGTGTCCTCTCAGCAGCGCCACAGCAAAGGATAGGAAACACAATAGGGACAAGCATTGAAGGCCTCAGTGCTGTGTCGCTGTCCGTATTCATTAGTGGGTTGTGTGAAGCTGTGATCTCAGGATTGTGTCCTCTCAGCAGCGCCACAGCAAAGGATAGGAAACACAATAGGGACAAGCATTGAAGGCCTCAGTGCTGCATGGCTGTTGTATTCATTAGTGGGTTGTGTGAAGCTGTGATCTCAGGATTGTGTCCTCTCAGCAGCGCCACAGCAAAGTATAGGAAACACAACAGAGACAAGCATTGAAGGCCTCAGTGCTGCGTGGCTGTCCATATTCATTAGTGGGTTGTGTGAAGCTGTGATCTCAGGATTGTGTCCTCTCAGCAGCGCCACAGCAAAGGATAGGAAACACAATACGGACAAGCATTGAAGGCCTCAGTGCTGTGTCGCTGTCCGTATTCATTAGTGGGTTGTGTGAAGCTGTGATCTCAGGATTGTGTCCTCTCAGCAGCGCCACAGCAAAGGATAGGAAACACAACAAGGACAAGCATTGAAGGCCTCAGTGCTGCGTGGCTGTCCGTATTCATTAGTGGGTTGTGTGAAGCTGTGATTTCAGGATTGTGTCCTCTCAGCAGCGCCACAGCAAAGGATAGGAAACACAATACGGACAAGCATTGAAGGCCTCAGTGCTGGGTGGCTGTCCATATTCATTAGTGGGTTGTGTGAAGCTGTGATCACAGGATTGTGTCCTCTCAGCAGCGCCACAGCAAAGGATAGGAAACACAACAGGGACGAGCATTGAAGGCCTCAGTGCTGGGTGGCTGTTGTATTCATTAGTGGGTTGTGTGAAGCTGTGATCACAGGATTGTGTCCTCTCAGCAGCGCCACAGCAAAGGATAGGAAACACAATAGGGACAAGCATTGAAGGTCTCAGTGCTGCGTGGCTGTCCGTATTCATTAGTGGGTTGTGTGAAGCTGTGATCTCAAGATTGTGTCCTCTCAGCAGCGCCACAGCAAAGGATAGGAAACACAACAGGGACGAGCATTGAAGGCCTCAGTGCTGGGTGGCTGTCCGTATTCATTAGTGGGTTGTGTGAAGCTGTGATCTCAGGATTGTGTCCTCTCAGCAGCGCCACAGCAAAGGATAGGAAACACAATAGGGACAAGCATTGAAGGCCTCAGTGCTGGGTGGCTGTCCGTATTCATTAGTGGGTTGTGTGAAGCTGTGATCTCAGGATTGTGTCCTCTCAGCAGCGCCACAGCAAAGGATAGGAAACACAATAGGGACAAGCATTGAAGGCCTCAGTGCTGGGTGGCTGTCCGTATTCATTAGTGGGTTGTGTGAAGCTGTGATCTCAGGATTGTGTCCTCTCAGCAGCGCCACAGCAAAGGATAGGAAACACAACAGGGACAAGCATTGAAGGCCTCAGTGCTGCGTGGCTGTCCGTATTCATTAGTGGGTTGTGTGAAGCTGTGATCTCAGGATTGTGTCCTCTCAGCAGCGCCACAGCAAAGGATAGGAAACACAATACGGACAAGCATTGAAGGCCTCAGTGCTGCGTGGCTGTCCTTATTCATTAGTGGGTTGTGTGAAGCTGTGATCTCAGGATTGTGTCCTCTCAGCAGCGCCACAGCAAAGGATAGGAAACACAATACGGACAAGCATTGAAGGCCTCAGTGCTGTGTGGCTGTCCGTATTCATTAGTGGGTTGTGTGAAGCTGTGATCTCAGGATTGTGTCCTCTCAGCAGCGCCACAGCAAAGGATAGGAAACACAATAGGGACAAGCATTGAAGGCCTCAGTGCTGCGTGGCTGTCCATATTCATTAGTGGGTTGTGTGAAGCTGTGACCTTAGGATTGTGTCCTCTCAGCAGCGCCACAGCAAAGGATAGGAAACACAACAGGGACGAGCATTGAAGGCCTCAGTGCTGGGTGGCTGTTGTATTCATTAGTGGGTTGTGTGAAGCTGTGATCCCAGGATTGTGTCCTCTCAGCAGCGCCACAGCAAAGGATAGGAAACACAATAGGGACAAGCATTGAAGGCCTCAGTGCTGCGTGGCTGTCCGTATTCATTAGTGGGTTGTGTGAAGCTGTGATCTCAGGATTGTGTCCTCTCAGCAGCGCCACAGCAAAGGATAGGAAACACAACAGGGACAAGCATTGAAGGCCTCAGTGCTGCGTGGCTGTCCATATTCATTAGTGGGTTGTGTGAAGCTGTGATCTTAGGATTGTGTCCTCTCAGCAGCGCCACAGCAAAGTATAGAAAACACAACAGGGACAAGCATTGAAGGCCTCAGTGCTGCGTGGCTGTCCATATTCATTAGTGGGTTGTGTGAAGCTGTGATCTTAGGATTGTGTCCTCTCAGCAGCGCCACAGCAAAGGATAGGAAACACAACAGGGACAAGCATTGAAGGCCTCAGTGCTGCGTGGCTGTCCGTATTCATTAGTGGGTTGTGTGAAGCTGTGATCTCAGGATTGTGTCCTCTCAGCAGCGCCACAGCAAAGGATAGGAAACACAACAGGGACGAGCATTGAAGGCCTCAGTGCTGGGTGGCTGTTGTATTCATTAGTGGGTTGTGTGAAGCTGTGATCCCAGGATTGTGTCCTCTCAGCAGCACCACAGCAAAGGATAGGAAACACAATAGGGACAAGCATTGAAGGCCTCAGTGCTGGGTGGCTGTTGTATTCATTAGTGGGTTGTGTGAAGCTGTGATCTCAGGATTGTGTCCTCTCAGCAGCGCCACAGCAAAGGATAGAAAACACAATACGGACAAGCATTGAAGGCCTCAGTGCTGGGTGGCTGTCCGTATTCATTAGTGGGTTGTGTGAAGCTGTGATCTCAGGATTGTGTCCTCTCAGCAGCGCCACAGCAAAGGATAGGAAACACAATAGGGACAAGCATTGAAGGCCTCAGTGCTGCGTGGCTGTCCATATTCATTAGTGGGTTGCGTGAAGCTGTGATCTTAGGATTGTGTCCTCTCAGCAGCGCCACAGCAAAGGATAGAAAACACAACAGGGACGAGCATTGAAGGCCTCAGTGCTGCGTGGCTGTTGTATTCATTAGTGGGTTGTGTGAAGCTGTGATCCCAGGATTGTGTCCTCTCAGCAGCGCCACAGCAAAGGATAGGAAACACAATAGGGACAAGCATTGAAGGCCTCAGTGCTGCGTGGCTGTTGTATTCATTAGTGGGTTGTGTGAAGCTGTGATCTCAGGATTGTGTCCTCTCAGCAGCGCCACAGCAAAGGATAGGAAACACAATACGGACAAGCATTGAAGGCCTCAGTGCTGGGTGGCTGTCCGTATTCATTAGTGGGTTGTGTGAAGCTGTGATCTCAGGATTGTGTCCTCTCAGCAGCGCCACAGCAAAGGATAGGAAACACAACAGGGACAAGCATTGAAGGCCTCAGTGCTGGGTGGCTGTTGTATTCATTAGTGGGTTGTGTGAAGCTGTGATCTCAGGATTGTGTCCTCTCAGCAGCGCCACAGCAAAGGATAGGAAACACAACAGGGACAAGCATTGAAGGCCTCAGTGCTGCGTGGCTGTCCGTATTCATTAGTGGGTTGTGTGAAGCTGTGATCTTAGGATTGTGTCTTCTCAGCAGCGCCACAGCAAAGTATAGGAAACACAACAGAGACAAGCATTGAAGGCCTCAGTGCTGGGTGGCTGTCCATATTCATTAGTGGGTTGTGTGAAGCTGTGATCTCAGGATTGTGTCCTCTCAGCAGCGCCACAGCAAAGGATAGGAAACACAACAGGGACAAGCATTGAAGGCCTCAGTGCTGGGTGGCTGTTGTATTCATTAGTGGGTTGTGTGAAGCTGTGATCACAGGATTGTGTCCTCTCAGCAGCTTCACAGCAAAGGATAGGAAACACAACAGGGACAAGCATTGAAGGCCTCAGTGCTGGGTGGCTGTCCATATTCATTAGTGGGTTGTGTGAAGCTGTGATCACAGGATTGTGTCCTCTCAGCAGCTTCACAGCAAAGGATAGAAAACACAATAGGGACAAGCATTGAAGGCCTCAGTGCTGGGTGGCTGTTGTATTCATTAGTGGGTTGTGTGAAGCTGTGATCTCAAGATTGTGTCCTCTCAGCAGCTTCACAGCAAAGGATAGGAAACACAACAGGGACAAGCATTGAAGGCCTCAGTGCTGGGTGGCTGTTGTATTCATTAGTGGGTTGTGTGAAGCTGTGATCACAGGATTGTGTCCTCTCAGCAGCGCCACAGCAAAGGATAGGAAACACAACAGGGACAAGCATTGAAGGCCTCAGTGCTGCGTGGCTGTCCGTATTCATTAGTGGGTTGTGTGAAGCTGTGATCACAGGATTGTGTCCTCTCAGCAGCGCCACAGCAAAGGATAGGAAACACAACAGGGACGAGCATTGAAGGCCTCAGTGCTGGGTGGCTGTTGTATTCATTAGTGGGTTGTGTGAAGCTGTGATCTCAAGATTGTGTCCTCTCAGCAGCTTCACAGCAAAGGATAGGAAACACAATAGGGACAAGCATTGAAGGCCTCAGTGCTGGGTGGCTGTTGTATTCATTAGTGGGTTGTGTGAAGCTGTGATCTCAGGATTGTGTCCTCTCAGCAGCTTCACAGCAAAGGATAGGAAACACAATAGGGACAAGCATTGAAGGCCTCAGTGCTGGGTGGCTGTTGTATTCATTAGTGGGTTGTGTGAAGCTGTGATCTCAAGATTGTGTCCTCTCAGCAGCGCCACAGCAAAGGATAGGAAACACAATAGGGACAAGCATTGAAGGCCTCAGTGCTGGGTGGCTGTTGTATTCATTAGTGGGTTGTGTGAAGCTGTGATCTCAAGATTGTGTCCTCTCAGCAGCGCCACAGCAAAGGATAGGAAACACAATAGGGACAAGCATTGAAGGCCTCAGTGCTGGGTGGCTGTTGTATTCATTAGTGGGTTGTGTGAAGCTGTGATCACAGGATTGTGTCCTCTCAGCAGCGCCACAGCAAAGGATAGGAAACACAATAGGGACGAGCATTGAAGGCCTCAGTGCCTCGTGGCTGTCTGTATTCATTAGTGGGTTGTGTGAAGCTGTGATCTCAGGATTGTGTCCTCTCAGCAGCGCCACAGCAAAGGATAGGAAACACAATAGGGACAAGCATTGAAGGCCTCAGTGCTGCGTGGCTGTCCGTATTCATTAGTGGGTTGTGTGAAGCTGTGATCTCAGGATTGTGTCCTTTGCACACAATATCTTTTACACTTGGGCGAACCTGCCAAGTCTTTCAAGCAGAAGCTGCTGTAAAACCTGTATTTCTCCTCAAGTGTCTTTTTTGGCGTCTTCCCAAATCACTTTTACTACAGCTTTCCCACTGACATTTTATTTTGCTTGTATCTGTAAAATAGCGGTTTCCAAGCAGAAGCTACCATAAGACTGCCATTTTATGGCTTTGGAAACCTGAAGCTGTTGAAGGTAGCTCAAAAGACTAAACATATATGCCCAGCAAGTCATTTTAACATTGCAGTGCATATGTTCATTCTTTCTAGTGTTTCTTTAGCACTTTTTCAGACAGGATACAGAGCATACACTCCTGAAAAAGACATCATATGCACATACACTGAGGGGCAACACTGCAAGAAGCATACTACAGGGAAGTATGGCTACCAGTCCTCAGGGCTGCTTCCCTATATTGTGTCCTTTGGTGGATCACGGCTTTCGTTCACGCACCCACCTTACAGAGCATAAGCTAGTGTGCGTTATTGTAACCCTGTGTTTCCTGCATGTAACGTATCTACGCATGCTCGTCCTGCAAAAGAAGAACTACAGTAGAGCATAACTCTGAAATACTGGCTGCATCTACTACTGAATGACAGGACTAATTCAGTGGGCATCTCTTCCCACTGGACTGGTCCCTCCTCATTGCCATATGCAACAATGCAGGATTAAAGTTCTTTCTCAAACAGAGTCTGTCAGTAGGATCAACTCTTCTAAGCCATTTATATGTTCATATGGGCCATAGAAAGTCGAATAAAATGATACCTTGCTTCCTGAAATCCAATGTCTTATTCCCGAAAAATCCATGTTTTTCTTAAAATGTAAATGAGCTGTTAATATCTCTGGACTGAACACAGATCTCCCTCTAAATCTGCCTCCACAGACTAAAATGAAATGAAAGCAAGCATTACCAGCATGAGACATGTAATGGCTGACAGTCTGCTCTCCTGATCTACATGTCTCACACTTAGGAGGATTGATCCTACTGACAGATTCCCCTTAAATAATTGCTATTTTAGTATGGTGCATAAAACACCTTATAGAGATAAAAGACTTGCTATTAGTGAAGAGCGAATATACTCGTTACTCGGTCAGTGTAGACTTGCAGCTGCCCTTTTACATGTTTGTCATGATTCTCACTGATAGTGGGTGACATTCTGTTAAAAATATTTTAGCGGATCTTCTGATTTTGCAAGTCACTCATTTGTATGTACCTTAAAGTTGAAGAAAAAGTTTCATACAGATGTGTTAAAATGCTGCTACATGTGGCCAAGTCAGAGAAAAAGGAGTACCAGGCAATAATTTTATTAAAAAACAGTATAAATCTTTATTAAATATCAAAAAGAACAAATAAACCACATTAAATAAAGTAACCCATACTCCACGGAGGTACAGACAGGAAGAGAGGTAACCACCTCAGCAGTGCAAGGTATCAAGCATTATATTATAGTCATGATGCAAAAACAAGACCACGGAAAAAGGATGCCCCCATATTAATTAAAAAAATACACATCACACCGGATAATACCTTAAAAGTGCAAGGGGACAAGCTAACCCAGGTCTGTGAGATAGAGAGGTGGTCAACCCAAGGACGGACGTCAGCCTCGACGCGCGTTTCGCTGACATCCGTTTTACACTGTTTTTTAGTAAAATTATCACCTGGTACTCCTTTTTCTCTTATTTGCCATGTTTTTTGGAGTTGGTGTAGCTGTTTTAGGGTGGGCCACCATAGGTGCCCCATTCTCTTAGGATATGATATGCAGCTTGGTTGGTTCCTACATATGGCCAAGTGTATGACATTCTGTGCTCCCCACAGCTAGTGCCGCTTCCCAGTATATAAACCTATAAACCGCAGCCGCTCTACATTCGATCACTGGGAGACAACTGTGACGTCACCATCACAGCACCATCTAGAATATAGAGCAAGCCGGCGCACTGACAGAGCCAGAGACAGCCGACGCAGGGCACACATTACCACTACCTTACCTCCACAGGCTGCAGAAGAGCGGTCTCACCAGTCTCTGCCTCTCACTCTCGGCCCTCTGGTTGGAGCACTGTCATCCCTTCTCCTGCTCTCTACATTTGAATGCATTTTTTTTTTGTACAGCCGAAGGAAAAGCCCTGTATTTGCAGACTGTAAATTCACAGATGACTGACAATCTAGATCTATAGATGGTTCATGGAAAAGTCAAAGTAAAGTATTGGAAAGAACTGTGTAGTGTGTTTAAAGATAGAAATAAGGGTTAAACGATTTTTACTCTAGTTTCCTATTTTTAGACCATTGTCCACACAGGTCATGTAAAAATGTAGACCAGTTACATGGTGTTACCAAGTAACCATGATTAACTATTGATGTGCAACAGCTTCTAAAAAGAATTAAGAATATGTGCTGACACAGGGCAGACATTATGATTTGCAAAAAGCTTGATAAAAAAGAGCAAAGTGGCATGTTTGCTTGGGATTCCTCTGTGTATTCTGGTTTCCTCCCACACTTCAAAGACATACTGATAGGGAATCTAGATTGTGGGCCCCAACGATTATGTATGTAAAGTGCTGTGGAATTAATGGTGCTCTATAAGTGAGTAAAATAAATAAATAAATTAGGCAAGTAGCCAACTTATGTGAATCACATATCCTGTACAATAACGATAAAACAGGGAAGCTTCCAAGTATCGGTCATCATACAAAGTAGCCCCATTAATAAGTACTAGCACAAAATGTAATTCATTCAAACTACCTAGAAATAAAGATGCAAGGCAATTACATAGTAATTAAATATATATAACATTAATATTAATATATGACTGGGTGTGGGGGTCTATTCTTGTAAAATGCATTTACATGCTTACTTAGAGGAGGAACAGAGCAGTTTCTTGGAGGGTGTGTTGTTTGTGGATTATTAATACAAAAATTGAATAATATCAATATAACATTCAAACTAAATGTATCCTCTCTTTTCAAGTATACCTGGAATACATGCATTACACTTAGATATTTAATATTTTCTCCTAGGAAAAATATCTATCAATGTAATCATATTTTTAGGATACATTTTATTTTTCCAAATTCTTTACATTTACTTTTTCCATATCTAGTGAGGAAAATTGGCTGTGAAGCAGTAGTCAAAGCGGGCTTAAAAGCAGTAAGTGACACTGATGCAGGGGTTCAGAGAAAACCAGGCTAGGAAGGATATGATAGGCTTTAAAGAAGTTTTTATCCTCTTAGTATATTGCAGTCATAATATTATATAGCACTGTGTACTTCCAATTGCTCCGTTTGCCTTTCTACCCAGCTAATTCTTCTCTTTTCCATTAGCTGTATGGCAACACGTGATTTAAACTGACTAGCTGAATTCTTCTAAGCTCTTTGTAGAAACAGGAAGTCTGTTTTCCCATCGTGACTCACACCTCAAAAGGCCCTGGCATGGGGAGATGGGAGCAACAAGGCCAATAGTTGAAGAGGGGAATTATTTTTGCAGGGAACAGACTTCCTGTTTCCACATCTACTATATAAAGCTGAATGTGTGTGTGTATGTGTGTATGTATGTCCGGGATTGGCATCTGCACCGTCGCAGCTACAGCCACAAAATTTTGCACAGTCACACGTCTGGACCCTGAGAGCGTCATAGGCTACGTTGTGAGGTGAAATTTTAACCCCGCGCTTTCCAATTCACCAAACAATTTTGCCCCTATCTACATAATGGGGAAAAAAGTGAAAGGAAAAGTGTTGGAGGCGTCGCAGCTACAGAAACAAAATTTTGCACAGTCACACGTCTGGACCCTGAGAGCGTCATAGGCTATGTTGTGAGGTGAAATTTTAACCCCACGCTTTCCAATTCACCAAACTATTTTTCCCCTATCTACATAATGGGGAAAAAGTGAAAGGAAAAGTGTTGGAGGCAAATTGACAGCTGCCAGATGTGAACAAAGGGGACTTAAAGAATGAGAGCGATGGCGCCAAAGAGTATATACCGTACAGTTGCTAAGGTGGGGCCCCGACATGGGATATGAACACACACACAAAATGCGCCACACACTACCACGTGCTTGAACACATATTACCCTCAGCTCACATTTCACCAGACATACACCAACCTCGCCACATAAAAGTCGAAACACAAAAGTCGCCGCTCAAAACTCGCCACGTGCAAAACTCGCCACATGCAAAAACTAGGCTCACGCAAAACTCGCCACAAGTGCAAAACTCACCTCATGGAAAACTCACCACACGCAAAACTTGCACGCGCGGAAAAATTGCCACATGCACAAAAGTTGCAACACATGCAAAAGTTGCCTCACACAAAACTTGCACATACTCAAAAGGCACCACACATAAAACTCGCCACGCGCAAAACTCGCCATGCGCAAAACTTGTTGCACACAACTTGCTACACTAACCTGTCTCATGCAACTCGACATACAAAAAGTTGCTACACGCATGTCACCACACAACTCATCTCACAAAAGTCGCTACATGCATGTCGCCACACGCAACTCAACACACACAACTTGACACACGAAACACGCCCTAAAACACACACAAGTCTGATATTATCCTTCAAAAATAAAAATCTGATTAATAAGCAGACAAACTACAAGAGCAACAACTGTACCATATAGGAAATACGGCAGCTGTCAGTCACATGACCTGTCTATTATGTGTATGTGTGAGCTAATATATACTGCCAGGGGGGAGGGCTTCCTGTTGGCTGGGGATTTATCAGGCTGCCAATTTAGCTTACAAATACTAAGGTCAAAATACTGACCAAATAGCATGTGAACGAGGTCTAATACAGGAGGAGATGACATACAGATATATACTATGTACAGGGGAGATGACACACAGGTATATACTATAAACAGGAGGAGATGACACACAGATATATACTATATACAGGAGAGATGACACACAGGTATATACTATATAGAGGAGGAGATGACGTACAGGTATATACTATATACAGGAGAAGATGGCACACAGGTATATACTATATATAGGAGGAGATGACATACAGGTATATACTATATACAGGGGAGATGACATACAGGTATATGCTATATATAGGAGGAGATGACATACAGGTATATACTATATACAGGAGGAGATGAGCGACAGGTATATACTATATACAGGAGGAGATGACATACAGGTATATGCTATATATAGGAGGAGATGACATACAGGTATATACTATATACAGGAGGAGATGACACACAGATATATACTATATACAGGAGGAGATGACATACAGGTATATACTATATACAGGAGGAGATGACATACAGGTATATACTATATATAGGAGGAGATGAATTACAGGTATATACTATATACAGGGGAGATGACATACAGGTATATATATACAGGAGATGACATACAGGTGTATAATATATATAAGGGAGATGACAAACATGTATATACTGAGGTGAAAATGAGAGGTGTGAGGTGAAAATGAAAAGGTGTGAGTGCAAAATGAGAGGAGTGAGAGAAAATAGTGGAGTGATCGGAAAATGACAGATGTGAGGTCGAAATGACAAGTGTTAGGCGGGAATGAGAGGTGTGAGAGGGAAAATGAGAGGTGTGAGGGAGAAAATGAGAGGTGTGAGGGAGAAAATGAGAAATGTGAGGGGGAAAATGAAAGATGTGATGGGGAAAATGAGAGGCGTGATGGGAAAATAAGAGAAGTGAGGTGCTATAACTAACCACAGATATTTACTATGCCCAGGCAACGCCGGGCTCTTCAGCTAGTAAACACATAAAAGAGAAGAATAAACTACAGTAGGTAGAAAGGCAAAATGAGCAATTGTAAGTACACAGTGCTGTATAATATGATGAATACAATATATTAAGAGTATAAAAACTTTGAGATGGCTGCTTTAATAAATTATACTTTGCTTTGGATAACCAGCTTTCCGGTATTTCTTACATCTTACATATCTTTTCCAAGATGATAGGAATACGTATATGATGGGAATATGGGTATGAAATTTGCATAATAATTTGGAACACGGTGTACTGACTTGTCCTGTCAGTACACCGTGTTCCAAACTATTATGCAAATTGGATTTAAGTGTCATAATGATTTAATTGTTTTGTTTTTCAAATAAACTCATGGATGGTTTCGTGTCTCGAGGCTCAATGGATCACTGAAATCAATCTTAAGCACATGTGATAATTAGTTTTCCAGGTGATTCTAATTAAAAAAAAACTACTTATTAAGCAGGCCACAGTTTTCAAGTAACGTGGGAAAGAAAAAGGATCTCTCTGCTGCCAAAAAGCATCAAATAGTGCAATACCTTGGTCAAGAGATGAAAACATTAGATATTTCCCGAAAACTTAAGCGTGATCATCGTACTGTTAAGAGATTTGTGGCTGAATCTGAGCACAGATGTGTTTGTGCTGATAAAGGCATAATGAGGAAGGTTTCTGCCAGGCAAGTTCATCGGATTAAGAGAGCAGATGCTAAAAAGCCATTACAAACCAGCAAACAGATATTGGAAGCTGCTGGTGGCTCTGGAGTCCCTCGAACCTCAAGGTGTAGGATCCTTCAAAGGCTTGCTGTGGTGCATAAACCTACTATTCGCCCACCCCTAAACAGTGTTCACAAGCAGAAACGGTTGCATTGGGCCCAGACATACATGTAGACTAATTTTCAAACAGTCTGGTTTACTGATGAGTGTCGAGCAACCCTGGATGGTCCAGATGGATGGAGTAGTGGATGGTTGGTGGAGGCCACAATGTCCCAACAAGGCTGCGACGTCAGCAAGGAGCTGCAGGAGTCATGTTTTGAGCCTGAATCATGGGGAAACAGCTGGAAGGGCCCTTTAAGGTTTCTGAAGGTGTGAAAATGACTTCTGCAAAGTATATCGAGTTTCTGACTGACAACTTTCTTCCGTGGTATAAAAATCAGAAACGTGCTTTCAGGAGCAAAATCATCTTCATGCATGACAATGCACCATCTCATGCTGCAAAGAATACCTCTGAGTCATTGGCTGCTATGGGCATAAAAGGAGATAAACTCATGGTGTGGCCACCATCTTCCCCTGACCTCAACCCTATATAGAACCTTTGGAGTATCATACAGCAGAAGATCTATGGGGATGGGAGGCAGTTCACATCAAAACAGCGGCTCAGGGAGGCTATTCTGACTTAATGCAAAGAAACACAAGCAGAAACTCTCCAAAAACTCACAAGTTCAATGGATGCAAGAATTGTGAAGGTGATATCAAAGAAGGGTTCCTATGTTAACATGTAACTTGGCCTGTTAGGAGGTTTTGGAGTTAAATAGCTGTTTTGTTCAGTGAATGTGACCTCCTAATGCTGCAAATTCCACAAATGAGCATTTTCAGTTCTTTAAAACATCATTGGGAGGTTTCTTCAACAAAATTCAATGTATACTCTAGCGCAGCGGCTCTCAACCTGGGGGTCGCGACCCCGAGGGGGGTCGAACGACCAAAACACAGGGGTCGCCACCAGAGAGTCCTGTCCAGCCTCACTAGCCCTGTCCAGCCTCACTAGCGCTATTGCACACGGATCTACCGCTCGATCCGTTCCCCGCTCGTCTGCTCCTGTCTGACCAGCAGTTCTTGCTCTGCGCTCGTCTTCCTTCCCTGTCGCCTGGCAGCTGCCCCGGAAGTTGTTGCCGGGGCCGGTTCAGCTCCGGTAAAGTCGCCGCCGGACAACGCGGGCCCCGTAGCGGGCGGCAGGAAGACTCCACGGCTCAGCGTTGGTAGAGTAGCAGGGCGTGAATGAAGCTCCTGGAGGAAAAGCCCAGGAAGGTGAGCGGAGCACCCGGCAGCCAGGACATTAGTCTCTGTTTTGATGAACCCATTCGCTGTGTGTGAGCGCTGAGCCGGCCCTCGGCGTGCGATCTGGGGGCGGTGGTGGTCGGCAGCTGTGTTGTTGTGTCTGGCAGTCCTGGATGGTGCGGAGCCATGATGTCTGCCCTTATACCGGGGGCTCCTAGCAGGCAGCAACCTGTGGCCCTGAGCCCCTGTCCTCACATGACTCCGCGACACGGTCGCCCCCTCTACACATGGTCCAGGGTGGTACTGAAGGGGGTGAGGGTGCTGCTGGCCCTCCTGTAGCATTGGGGTCAGTTGTGTGCTGTCCGGTGTCTGATGAGACGTTCTGCACCGTCCGTCCGGCCCAAGCTGCCATTGCTCATACGTCCTATCAGGGGATATGGATGTTATAGGGGCGGCAGCGGTCAGGTTGGACCACTCTCTAGCTGGTCACTTTTGCACCTTTGCTCCGTGCTAGCAGATGATCCCCGTGGGGGGAGAGACGTCTGTGGACACTTATTAGATGGGGGTCGTCTCCATGTTGTACGTGCCATCCCGACAATGCCGCTCACATGCTGCACCCAGGGGTCCCGACCGTCCCCCGCTGGCTCAGGCTCAGGCAGACCGCACTCATCTCACCGAAGTAGACTTGTTGTGGAAAATGATCTTCGCTGTGCCCTTGCAAAGACTGCCCCAAGAATTTCTGAATTGGTAAGCAAGAAGCAACCACAACGATCTCACTGAATTTGGCAGCATACTGTTGCAAAATATTGCACTGTTGTTTACTGTTATATTTAAACCCATGGTATGCCATGGTGAAATATTATTTATTGGAATTCGTAATAAATATTTCTCAACATATACCGTATATACTCGAGTATAAGCCGACCCGAGTATAAGCTGTGCCATATACAATGCTCTGCACCGTTGCCCCAGATAGATACTCCACATAAAGCTGTGCCATATATACAGTGCTCTGCACCGTTGCCCCATAGCTCTGCCATATAGTGCTCTGCACCATTGCCCCACAGCTGTGCCATATAGTGCTCTGCACCGTTGCCCCATAGCTCTGCCATATAGTGCTCTGCACCATTGCCCCACAGCTGTGCCATATAGTGCTCTGCACCGTTGCCCCATAGCTCTGCCATATAGTGCTCTGCACCATTGCCCCACAGCTGTGCCATATAGTGCTCTGCACCGTTGCCCCATAGCTCTGCCATATAGCGCTCTGCACCATTGCCCCATAGAATGCTCCACATAAATCTGTGCTGCTGCAATAAAAAAATAAAAAAACACATACTCACCTCTCTTGCTTGCAGCTCCTCGGCGCCATCTTCCCGGCGTCTCTCCGCACTGACTGATCAGGCAGAGGGCACCGCGCACACTATATGCGTCATCGCGCCCTCTGACCTGCACAGTCAGCGCGGAGAGACGCCGGGAAGATGGAGCGGCGCCCGGCGTGTGGAACGAGGGAAGGCAAATATGACATACTTACCTGCTCCCGCCGTCCCGCTCCTTCCCCCGGACAGCTGATCTTCGGTGCCGCAGCCTCCTCGAGTATATACGGTAATTGTTTTTGTGATTATTTATTATGTTTGATTTGTAGCAATGAGAATACAATACATAATGCATATCAGATATTTACATTCCGAATCATAACTAATAAAATTACAGTTTTAAAGTAGCCACCAAAATTATTTTTTGGGTTGGGGGTCACCGCAACATGAGGAACTGTATTGCGGGGTCACGGCATTAGAAAGGTTGAGAACCACTGCTCTAGCGGGTGATGACTTTTATTAGACTGACTGTCATTTGATTTCTAGGAAAATCCGAGAAAAATATCATTTGCATAATAATTTGGAACATGGTGTATATCATACTAGATACAAATAAATGCTTAAAGATGTTGTCCATTCCAAATCGCTAAGGCTACGTTCACACTAGCGTTGTGCGCCGCTGCGTCGGCGACGCAACGCACAACGCACGCAAAAACGCTGCTTTTTGCGACGCATGCGTCGGTTTTTGCCGAAAATCGGACGCAAGAAAAATGCAACTTGTTGCGTTTTCTTGGTCCGACGCTTGCGCCAAAAAAGACGCATGCGTTGCACAACGCAACAAAAAAAAAACGCATGCGTCCCCCATGTTAAGCATAGGGGCGCATGACGCATGCGTCGCCGCTGCGTCGCCGACGCAAACCCGACGCACATTAGCTTAACGCTAATGTGAACGTAGCCTAAGTCTGCAGAGACTCTGTGTGACTGCAGACTTCTGAATTTGCTGTGAGTTAGACATACTCGCTCCATACAAATGAATGGAATCTAGGTCATGCCCACCGGCCGGGAGCATGTATAACCCACACATGCCCTCCGTCCCCTGGTCTGATACCTGCAAATGTCTGCCGCGCACAGTGCGTGAGCTGGGGGGATTCATAAATCTGCAGTCACACAGAGTGACACGGAGCTGGGAGAACGTCCAATGAAAACGAGTTACGCAAAAATTTGAGGCTTTTCACAGCAATTTGCTCCAGAATTCTGTCAAACTTTTTTTAATGAATTGGGCCCAAGTCTTCTGCCGGGCTGCCACTCTGTTCTGTAACAATCACTTTTCAGCTCCAGACTATTGTCGCTTTTTACTTCCAGCACATCCTCTCTGCGCTTTATTTGCTATTTTAATAGAAGATACAAGAGGTGCTGTAGAAACACGTTTTGGAAGTATGTTGGTATTGGTGTTAAGCATCAGTACATCGAGTGATGAAACATTGACACTAATGACTGCTTCATTTATTGCCTGAATACTTACTAAAGGTACGGAGCCTCCAGATGGCTGTTTTTGGCATTCTGTTTGCAAACTGTTTGTTTTAATCTGCAATGTTTGCTTTATCCTTCTATTAGGTTAAGAAAAGTTCTTCCTTTGACCTTTTCCTAGTTTAGCATTTATTTAAACAAGCTTTTATTGAAAGAATAGATTCACAGAATGAGATAAATAACGAAAGATTTAGCTTCAACTCATAAATGCCAAATTAAAAAAAAATGCATAAAATTTATAACAGATGTTACAAGTTGTCACTGCCATCTATTCAGCTGCATTTACACTGAAAGAATGTTATTAAATAGAATCTGTCACTAGGTTGTTGCTACCCCTTCTGTAAGCAACATAATGTAAGGGCAGAGATCCTGACTCCAGTGATATAGGGGCAGAGATCCTGACTTCAGTGATATAGGGGCAGAGATCCTGACTCCAGTGATATATGGGCAGAGATCATGACTCCAGTGATATAAGGGCAGAGATCCTGATTCCAGTGATGTATCATTTACTGGGCTGCTGGATATAATTTTGATAACATACCTGCTTATCTGCTGCAGATCTTCAAATTCCCCGAATACTGAGATTGACAGCTTTCTGCCCATGTACAGAAAGCTGCCAATCATTTGTGTGGGTGGGGTTACACGGAGCCCATGACTATGCTTGACTACATTGCAGCAGGTTAACAAACCCTTTAATGATAATCTCCTGCTGATAAAACGCTGATTTGATCAAAACTACACTCATCAGCTTATTAAGTGATACATCACTGCATTCAGGGTCTCGGCCACTATGTTATGCTGTTCTCTGATTTAGAGGCGAAAATCTCATGACTGAATCCCTTTAATGATGCTTATTTCATGATTATCTTATAGTGTAAGCAGGCACCTGATGAATGAACACACTGCCTGATCATTAGGTGAAATGATCTTTTTGATGGGTTTGAGCTGGGATATCTACAGATCCTTGACAAACAGTTATGCATCCAACAAAGCCTCATCATCTTCATGGACTTGTTCCTTTGATGGTGTTTTTAACTCAATCTGCAAAGGTTGTATTTACCATGATAATTTGCCTTGAACAACAGAAGCTCGTTATTGATTCCTCAAATGTTCCCATCTAATTAATATATCCATAATGTAGACAGCATCTATTACTAGGAATGGGAACAGCTCAAAAGTAATTTAGCAGAGTGATGTCTTCTTCAAGAGAGCGCAGCGGGGGGTTTACATAGATAAACTGCTGATGGGAATGAAATTTGAAAGTTACCTTTAACCCAGATAGAATGATTGTTGATCTATGTGCTGTCATTAGGTTTCTAAAATACTTGAATCTTTGTATCAACAAGGTACCACGCCAAAAACACATTCTGTCCAGACACGTAAGGAATTACCAATCCTGGGCAATCTGTGACAGCCACTGACAGACATGAGTGATTTTAAAGAACCATGTAGTCGTAAGAATACTTTGGAAAATGTACACTCCACGCATTAAAGAAAGCTGGGACTTGCACAAGACTGGGTGGTTACTGCGTCATCACCATATAACATGCTTAGGCTACGTTCACATTTGCGGCTTTGGACGCAGCGGCGTCGCCGCAAAACAACGCACGCGTCATGCTTCCCTATCTTTAACATTGGGGACGCATGTGCGTTCGTTTTCATGCGTTTCGGTGCATTTTGCGACGCATGCGTCCTTTCGACGCACCTGGCAGTGCGTTGCAAACGCAACATGTTGCATTTTTTCTGCGTCCAAAATTTTTAAAAAACGCTTGCGTCGCACTTGCGTTGTATTTGCGTTGTCGAAGCAAATTGAAGTGCAACGTAGAAGACGCAAGTACTTGCGTTGTTGTGCGTTGTAGGACGCATGCGTTCTTTACTTTAAAAAAAAAAAATGAAAAGACCCTATATAGTAAAAAAAGGTTGAACGCATGCGTAAAAAATGCATGCGTTCTACTTGCGTCTTTCGTGCGTCGTGCGTTGCGTCCACGATGCTGCGTCCAAAGCCGCAAATATGAACGTAGCCTAACTGCTGATGTCATCAGAGCACATTACAAACTTACCAGCAAAGCAAGTGACACTAAATCCAGTCACAGACCGGTCCTACCAGCGATTTCTTTTGCGGTCTGCTATGTCGACGGGGAGGGACTTCCGACGTCATTCTGATTGACAGCCGGCTCCCCTAGTTAGGCAGTGGTAGCCGGCTGTCAATAGGCATAACATTGGCAGTGCTGTCCTGTAAACAGAGCAGAAAAGAAAATGCTGCCCTGCTAAAGTGATGTCAGCGGAAGCAGCTGAATTGCCGGCAGGAGTGGTCTGTATCGGCAAAAAACTGCACCAGACAGAAAGGTAGGTAGCAACTACTTGCCTGTTAGTGCCCTTTTTTTACAAAGTCCCAGATATCTCCTTTTAATAATGTCATAAAACTATTTGGATGTAATCTGTCAGCAGGTCCAGCTATGTAACCAGAGAGCAACATGATGTAGGGGCAGAGACCCGGACTCCAGTGATGTGTCCCTTAATGGTCCGCTTGCTGCTATTTTGATAAAGCCGCTATTTAATCCACTGCAAATCTTGCAGAGATCAGAATTTAGAACCTTTTATAACCCCGCCCACATCACTGATTGGCAGCATTCTGTGTGCACATCAAATTGGCAGAAAGCTTCCAATCAGAGGTTGGGGTGGGGTTACACAGAGCAGGAGGACTACATTCCAGGAGACAACTAGTCCTATCGTGATAATCTACTACTGACAAAGCAATGATTTTATTGAAATAACAAGAAGCCCAGTAAGTGACATCTGCTACTGGCTGCGAGATTCCCTGAAAAGCTAAAGTATATTGATTGAGTTGGAAATATTAGATAGATTTTAGATTTTATTTAACCTTTCAGTATTAGTTCCTGTACAACAAAACATATTGGATCTTGATCGTGAGCTGTTCTGCAATTCTCATATCCCACACTTTCTGTTTCAGATCTCAGTTATTAGAGGAACCTACATTGGCTTAGAACTTATGAACAAAAAGAATGGAGGTCAAGGAGGAGTCATAATAAACATATCATCTCTTGCAGGTAAAATATTGAATTTGTTTACTAGTAACATCATACAAAATTACATAAGGATTGAAATACACTCTTCAACATTGATATTGCAACAGCAAGAAGGAAAAGTCGTGGAATCATGGAAATCAGAGAATTTATAGATAAGTTAGTGATACACTTACTATGAAAAATACAAAGAAAATTTCCAAAAAAGCATCAATTTTTTTCAGTATCAAGAATGAGTGTTACAAACAAAAATACACATACTTATACACTTTGGCATGTAATCACCGAGGTTATTAATTGTTATATGTGAAATGGGCCCACATTTCTGTTGGCAGCTCTATTTCTACTTGTGACCAATGATGTCCCAGTTGTGCTCAATGAGAGACAGGTCCAAAGATGCTGCAAGCCATAGTAGCACATTTAAGCCCCTTCCCACATCATTATCTCCTGACACACAAAAAAATTGTGGGCTGATATTAATAGGCTGGGAAGGGGCCATGGATATTGGCCCCTTCCATTCTAAGAACATCAGCCGTCAGCCGCCCCAGAAATGGCGCATCCATTAGATGCACCAATTCTGCTCTTAGCCTTGGCTCTTCCCACTTTCCATGGTGCAGTGGCAAGTGGGGTAATAGTTTTGAGGTTGATGTCAGCTGTTTAATGTGCGCTGACATCAAGCCCAAGGGTTAGTAATGAAGAGGTGTCTATCACATACTCCCCTTACAAACCCTGTAGTCAAAATTAATAAAGACACACAGAAAATACCTATAGTTGAAAAAATACTCCCCAACCTTCTTTTACACATTTATTAATGTAAGAATAAAAACTCAAAGCACTAATCACCTTTCCGCTATTAATTCATAATGATGAGATGCCACGATGATCCCCAACTCTGCTACATCTAGATGGTTTGGCTAGCGGTGACATTAGTAATGTGGCTGCTCATCACGCCAGCCGGAACACACTGAGCTGAGCATGAGAGCGTGGCTGCAGTGACAAGCGGTGACATAACTAAGGTTACTGCTGGTCACAGGCAGCAGCTCCCACAGTAAGCTCCGTGTGCCTGTGAACTGCTTTAACCTTAATTACGTATACACCTTAATTGCTGTAGAGTAAATCATACCTGACTGAAATGATACAGTCAGCATTTTATTCATCTTGCCTGTGGTTTGGGCAGCAATTATAAGCTGCCAGTTTCCCTTTAACCCCTTCCCGACCTTTGACGCATACGCTGCGTCATGAAAGTCGGTGCCATTCCGACCCATGACGCAGCGTATGCGTCATGGCGGAATCGCGTTACTGTAGGCCGGGTGAAAGGGTTAACTGTAATTTCACCTGGCCTGCAGGGACAGGAGGAGTTGTACTTTTGCCCAGGGGGGGGGTGGCTTCACCCCCCCTGTGGCTACGATCGCTCTGATTGGCTGTTGAAAGTGAAACTGCCAATCAGAGCGGTTTGTAATATTTCACCTAAAAAACTGGTGAAATATTACAATCCAGCCATGGCCGATGCTGCAATATCATCGGCCATGGCTGGAAACACTAATGTGCCCCCAACCAACCCCACCGATCGCCCCCCCCAGCCCTCCGATCTGTGGTCCACTCCCCTCCGTCCTGTGCTCCGCTCCCCCGTCCTCCTGTCCCCTCCCCCGTGCTCCAATCCCACCCCCCTGCACTCCGATCCACCCCCCCGCACTGCGATCCACCCCCCGCTCTCCGATCCACCCCCCGTGTTACGATCCCCCCCCGTGCTCCGATCCCCCCCCCCCCCGTGCTCCGATCCACCCCCCGTGCTCCGATGCCCCCCCTGTGCCCTGGTCTCCCCCCCCTTATACTTACCTAGCCTTCCGGGGTCCGTCCGTCTTCTTTCCTGGGCGCCGCCATCTGCCAAAATGGGGGGCGCATGCGCAGTGCGCCCGCCGAATGTGCCGGCCGGCAGATTCGTTCCAGAGTGAATTTTGATCACTGTGATAAAACCTCACAGTGATCAAAAAAAAAAAAAATTTGTAAATGACCACCCCCTTTGCTTTGTCACCCCCATAGGTAGGGACAATAATAAAATACAGATTTTTTTTTTTTTTCCCCCACTAAGGTTGGAGTTAGAACTAGGGTTAGGGGAAGGGATAGGGTTAGGGGTAGGGTTAGGGGTAGGGGTAGGGTTAGGGGTAGGAATGTGCACACGTATTCTGATCCTCTGCGGATTTTTCCGCAGCGGATTTTGATAAATCCACAGTGCTAAACCGCTGTGGATTTATCGCGGATTTACCGTGGTTTTTCTGCACATTTCACTGCGGTTTTACAACTGCGATTTTCTATTGGAGCAGTTGTAAAACCGCTGCGGAATCCGCAGAAAGAAGTGACATGCTGCGGAATGTAAACCACTGCGTTTCCGTGCAGTTTTTCCGCAGCATGTGTACAGCGATTTTTGTTTCCCATAGGTTTACATTGAACTGTAAACTCATGGGAAACTGCTGCGGATCCGCAGCGTTTTCCGCAGCGTGTGCACATACCTTTAGAATTAGGCTATGTGCACACGGTGCGGATTTGGCTGCGGATCCGCAGCAGTGTTCCATCAGGTTTACAGTACCATGTAAACATATGGAAAACCAAATCCGCTGTGCCCATGGTGCGGAAAATACCACGCGAAAACGCAGCGTTGTATTTTCCGCAGCATGTCAATTCTTTGAGCGGATTCCGCAGCGTTTTACACCTGTTCCTCAATAGGAATCCGCAGGTGAAATCCGCACAAAAAACACTGGCAATCCGCGATAAATCCGCAGGTAAAACGCAGTGCCTTTTACCCGCGGATTTTTCAAAAATGGTGCTGAAAATCTCACACGAATCCGCAACGTGGGCATATAGCCTTAGGGTTAGGGTTGGAATTAGGGTTGGGGTTAGGGTTGTAATTAGGGTTATGGCTACAGTTGGGATAAGGGTTAGGGGTGTGTTGGGGTTAGTGTTGGAGTTAGAATTGAGGGGTTTCCACTGTTTAGGCACATCAGGGGATCTCCAAACGCAACATGGCGCCACCATTGATTCCAGCCAATCTTGTATTCAAAAAGTCAAATGGTGCTCCCTCACTTCTGAGCCCCGACGTGTGCCCAAACAGTGGTTTACCCCCACATATGGGGTACCAGCATACTCAGGACAAACTGCGCAACAATTACTGGGGTCCAATTTCTCCTGTTACCCTTGTGAAAATAAAAAAATGCTTGCTAAAATATCATTTTTGAGGAAAGAAAAATGATTTTTTTATTTTCACGGCTCTGCGTTGTAAACGTCTGTGAAGCACTTGGGGGTTCAAAGTGCTCAACACATATCTAGATAATTTCATTGGGGGGTCTAGTTTACAAAATGGGGTCACTTGTGGGGGGTTTCTACTGTTTAGGAACACCAGGGGCTCTGCAACGTGATGTCCGCAGACCATTCTATCAAAGTCTGCATTTCAAAAGTCACTACTTCCCTTCTGAGCCCCGACGTGTGCCCAAACAGTGGTTTACCCCCACACATGGGGTATCAGCGTACTCAGGAGAAACTGGACAACAACTTTTGGGGTCCAATTTCTCCTGTAACCATTGGGAAAATAAAAAATTCTGGGCTAAAAAATAATTTTTGAGGAAAGAAAACGTATTTATTATTTTCACGGCTCTGCGTTATAAACTTCTTTGAAGCACTTGGGGGTTGAAAGTGGGTTGAAAGTGCTCACCACATATCTAGATAAGTTCCTTTCGGGGTCTAGTTTCCAAAATGGGGTCACTTGTGGGGGGTTTCTACTGTTTAGCCACATCAGGGGCTCTGCAAATGCAACGTGACGCCCGTAGAGCATTCCATCAAAGTCTGCATTTCAAAACGTCACTACTTCACTTCCGAGCCCCGGCATGTGCCCAAACAGTAGTTTACCCCCACATATGGGGTATCACCGTACTAAGGAGAAACTGGACAACAAATATTGGGGTCAAATTTCTCCTGTTACCCTTGGGAAAATTAAAAAATTCTGGGCTAAAAAAATTATTTTTGAGGAAAGAAAACGTATTTAACACACTGCTCTGTGTTATAAACTTCTGTGAAGCACTTGGGGGTTACTCAGGAGAAACTGGACAACAACTTTTGGGGTCAAATTTCTCCTGTTACCCTTGGGAAAATAAAAAAATGCGGGCCAAAAAATAATTTTTGAGAAAAGAAATTTTATTTTTTTATTTTCATGGCTCTGCGTCATAAACTTCTGTGAAGCACTTGAGGGTTCAAAGTGCTCACCACACATCTAGATTAGTTCCTTTGGGGGTCTAATTTCCAAAATGGGGTCATTTGTGGGGGATCTCCAATGTTTAGGCACACAGGGGCTCTCCAAACGCGACATTGTGTCCGCTAATGATTGGAACTAATTTTCCATTTAAAAAGCCAAATGGCGTGCCTTCCCTTCTGAGCCCTGCCGTGCGCCCAAACAGTGGTTTACCCCCACATATGGGGTATCTGCGTACTCAGACCACAAATTTTGTTGTCCAGTTTGTCCTAATTTCTCCTATTACCATTGGCAAAATAGGAAATTCCAGGCTAAAAAATCATTTTTGAGGAAAGAAAAATTATTTTTTATTTTCATGGCTCTGCGTTATAAACTTCTGTGAAGCACCTGGGGGTTTAAAGTGCTCAGTATGCATCTAGATAAGTTCCTTGGGGGGTCTAGTTTCCAAAATGGGGTCACTTGTGGGGGAGCTTCAATGCATAGGCACACAGGGGCTCTCCAAACGCGACATGGTGTCCGCTAACAATTGGAGCTAATTTTCCATTCAAAAAGTCAAAAGGCGCGCCTTCCCTTCCGAGCCCTGCCGTGTGCCCAAACAGTGGTTTACCCCCACATATGTGGTATAGGCGTACTCGGGAGAAATTGCCCAACAAATTTTAGGATCTATTTAATCCTATTGCCCATGTGAAAATGAAAAAATTGAGGTGAAAAGAAATTTTTTGTGAAAAAAAAGTACTTTTTCATTTTTACGGATCAATTTGTGAAACACCTGAGGGTTTAAAGTGCTCACTAGGCATCTAGATAAGTTCCTTGGGGGGTACAGTTTCCAAAATGGGGTCACTTGTGGGGGAGCTCCAATGTTTAGGCACACAGGGTCTCTCCAAACGCGACATGGTGTCCGCTAACGATGGAGATAATTTTTCATTCAAAAAGTCAAATGGCGCTCCTTCCCTCCCGAGCCTTACCATGTGCCCAAACAGTGGTTTACCCCCACATGTGAGGAATCGGTGTACTCAGGAGAAATTGCCCAACAAATTTTAGGATCCATTTTATCCTCTTGCCCATGTGAAAATGAAAAAATTGAGGCTAAAAGAATTTTTTTGTGAAAAAAGTACTTTTTCATTTATACGGATCAATTTGTGAAGCACCTGGGGGTTTAAAGTGCTCACTATGCATCTAGATAAGTTCCTTGGGGCGTCTAGTTTCCAAAATGGGGTCACTTGTGGGGGAGCTCCAATTTTTAGGCACACGGGGGCTCTCCAAATGTGACATGGTGTCCGCTAAAGAGTGCAGCCAATTTTTAATTCAAAAAGTCAAATGGCGCTCCTTCCCTTCCAAGCCCTGCCGTGCGCCCAAACAGTGGTTTACCCCCACATATGAGGTATCAGCGTACTCAGGACAAATTGGACAACAAATTTCGTGGTTCAGTTTCTCCTTTTACCATTGGGAAAATAAAAAAAATTGTTGCTGAAAGATCATTTTTGTGACTAAAAAGTTAAATGTTCATTTTTTCCTTCCATGTTGCTTCTGCTGCTGTGAAGCACCTGAAGGGTTAATAAACTTCTGGAATGTGGTTTTGTGCACCTTGAGGGGTGCAGTTTTTAGAATGGTGTCACTTTTGGGTATTTTCAGCCATATAGACCCCTCAAACTGACTTCAAATGTGAGGTGGTCCCTAAAAAAAATGGTTTTGTAAATTTCGTTGTAAAAATGAGAAATCGCTGGTCAAATTTTAACCCTTATAACTTCCTAGCAAAAAAAAATTTTGTTTCCAAAATTGTGCTGATGTAAAGTAGACGTGTGGGAAATGTTATTTATTAACTATTTTGTGTCACATATCTCTCTGGTTTAACAGAATAAAAATTCAAAATGTGAAAATTGCAAAATTTATCACAAATAAACACAGAATTTATTGACCTAAATTTACCACTAACATGAAGCCCAATATGTCACGAGAAAACAATCTCAGAATCGCTAGGATCCGTTGAAGCGTTCCTGAGTTATTACCTCATAAAGTGACACTGGTCAGAATTGCAAAAAATGGCAAGGTCTTTAAGGTCAAAATAGGCTGGGTCATGAAGGGGTTAAGTCCATTTGAAAGCTTTATATAACAGTGAAATTGTTTCTGTTGTCTTGTACTAGCCCCCAGAGCCGATTATTCATGAATGACAATCCAGTCCCAGGAGATTGTGTAGAGAATGTTCCAACTACAAACTAGTGTTACAGGCAATCTGAGTCTAATGCTAATACTATATGTAGGGCCACTTAGGCCCCCTTTATTTGTGGCTGGGCTCCTGAAGTGTTTACGGCCTTGTGACCCTTCATCAGCTTGAACTAGGCTCTGGTGTGGCTGATTTCCATTTAGGCACCGTAGGTCCCTGGAGATCCTTATTGCCATCCAACCTGCCTATATGATAATCTGCCTGCAATTATTGCCAGTACCAAAACAGTGGTTAAGCATCCCAGGTCATGGAAGTGATAACCATTATCCATACATGACTTATTCTGGTTTTCATGAAGTGTAACCTTATCACTAATTACTTTCTTTCTCTATAACTGTCCTCAGCTCATCTTTTATCACGTTGCTCCACTCATAGATAAGTCATATTACGTATCTCTTTGGAGCCAAGCCAACATTACTAAACAGTAATTCTTGAGTTACAGCACCACGTGTATTTTAGACATGACCCAAAGTCAGATATCTCTGTTATGAGTGTGTGTCAGGAAGATACCGTAAGCAGCTGACATAATAGGGATAGGTATATAAGTAGAGGTCAATCAGCCATGAGCAATGGTTAGAATATATGTTATGTAACTTTAACATGTGATTTATGGTAACATGAGGATCATTGTATTCATGGATTATCTTCATGTGAACATATAGGGGGAGCAGGGGCACTAGCTTTTTGGAAGTGCATTGAACAGCAAGGTGGATTGCTGCTGAGGGGAAAGAGAAAAAAATATATATATTCTTTAAATCTTCAGCATAGTGAGTGTGAATGAGCTGAGTGTGACCTGAGCGTAAGTGTGAACGGCGGTAAGTGTGACTTGTAATTCAGTGACTTTGGATTCAGGGAGTTTCCAAGGGAGGAATTGCTGTCTGTTTTTTTATTAATACTTTGTATTCATTTTTTATTTTTATTATTGAACTTTTCTGTCTGGTGCAATCCCCATTAGGAAATGTGCTCCACTATTATTAATGCCATCCAGTACACATCTTGCCACATGTATGCAGTCCTTAAGCAGGTATGGGAGATAGAGACCTGGGCACAAATAAGGAAGTTGGGGGTGGCGGTGGCACAGGGGGTGGGGTTAGATCAATTAATAATTTAAGAAAGAATAGAGGTGCAGAGAGATACATAAAATGTATGTATACTAATGCCAGAAGCCACGCCAACAAAATGGACAAATTAGAATTAATGTTGTTGGAGCATAATTATGACATGGTGGGGATATCTGAAACATTGTTGGATGAGAGCCATGACTGGGCTGTTAACTTGCAGGGCTATAGTCTGTTCAGAAATGACCGTACAGATAAGCGAGGGGGTGGGGTGTGTCTGTATGTAAAATCGACCTTAAAACCCATCCGGCGTGATAATATAGGTGAATCTAATAAAAACGTAGAGTCCCTGTGGGTGGAGATAAGGGGAGGGGGAAAAAATAATAAATTACTGATAGGGGTTTGTTATAAGTCTCCAAAAATAATGCAAGCAACGGAGAATATCCTCATAAAGCAAATAGATGAAGCTGCGACTCAAGGAGAAGTCATTATTATGGGGGACTTCAACTATCCTGAAATAGATTGGGGAACAAAAAATGATAAATTTTTCGGAATTGAAAAAAGTGTGCTCAAATTCAATATGCAGAATTAAAAAGTAAATGGTGTTGTATTGCCATGATCTTAGATTAGACTATTGCTTTTTTACTATTTGTCAAAATTCAGTTTGATGTCTACAAACCAAGAAATGCTAATATCTGCAATTTATGATATTATAGTTCAGCAAGTTAATAATCTGCCTGCCTTGCCATGCCAGGCACTGTTAGATGTTTGCCTGTAACTCATTCATCATGCATGACATTTCTGTGCAAAGTCAAAACAATATTTAACCAAGTGATTAAAAAGTTATTATTATCTGTAAATGCTGGTACCAGTGGCACCACCCAAATAGTCTAAATTGGGTAACTGCCCCATCAGTTTCCTCCCTTGTACTTATGCCTCTGGGCATCACATGCTATAGTGTAACATTTTGCATCCCAGTCTTAGTGAGTACTTCCTCTAAAATAAGATGCCCATAATTTATTAAGTATGTCCCAGAAATA
Source organism: Ranitomeya imitator (assembly GCF_032444005.1). Lineage (NCBI taxonomy): Eukaryota > Metazoa > Chordata > Amphibia > Anura > Dendrobatidae > Ranitomeya > Ranitomeya imitator. Next base: position 1,084,897,436 of record NC_091282.1, on the reverse strand, counting down.
GGCATCACCAATGACTTCCCGTTTAAAGGCTGATCTGGTCTCCTCTCTCCCTGCTTGCCACATTCTTTCCTTTATAATACGACCTTAAGGTTTGCTCTCTTGCCAGCTCATCACTTCTCTTTAGACCCAAAGAAGCACAACAACTCAAAAATATTTCCAGAATCCATCCCTTACTCAGCCCTCAATCTACTGAAACTCTTGTGCATGCACTCATAATCTCCTGCCTCGATTACGGCAACACCCTCCTCTGTGGCCTCCCCGCTAACTCCCTTGCACCACTCCAGTCTGTCCTCAACTCTGCTGCCCGACTAATGCACCCCTCTCCTCGCTACTCCCGTTTCTCCCCTCTGCAAATCCCTCCACTGGCTCCCAATTCCCCAACTAATCCAGTTCAAACTACTAATGCTGACCTATCCACAAGCCATCCACAACCTGTCCCCTCCCTATATCTCCAAACTAATCTCCCAATATTTCCCCTCACGTAATCTTCGATCCTCCCAAGACCTCCTACTCTCCTCCACACTTATTCGTTCCTCACACAACTGCCTCCAAGATTTCTCCCAAATATCCCCCATCCTCTGGAATTCAGTGCCTCAACATGTCCATTATCCACCACCCCCGGATCCTTCAGATGGAACCTGAAAACCCATCTCTTCAGGAAAGCCTACAGTCTGCAATAACCATTCTGCCGCCTCACCACCACCCGAGCTGCCGCCTCACCACCACCAAAGCTGCCGCACCCCCGACCTTCTGTCTCTTCCCCATTATCCCGTAGAATGTAAGTTTGCAAGGACAGGGTCCTCTCCCCTCTGAACCAGTCTGTCACTGTAAATTTGTTTACAATATACAATATCTATAACTTTGTATGTAACCCCTTCTCATGTACAGCACCATTGAATTAATGGCACTATATAAATAAATAATAATAATAAGCGCAGTGTCAGTGCGCATTCAGAGGTTTATAGGGCTGTGAGCAGGGACATCATACTGAGCAGGCTTTGGAATTGACAACCGGAAAATGCTCAGTAGAAAAAGGACTAGCTCAGCCCTTGAAATGGACATTACTGGTGACGCTTCATTTCAGGGTGGGGACAGAGGCTGCGACAGAGACCGTGCTGCCAGCCACCTGATGACGTCCCGTTTTAGAATCCCCAGTGTATGCTGAACTATACTCAAACGATACGGCATCAGAAGCATTAAAAAAAAGGTTTACTTATAATTTACTTGCTAGTTATTTGGTTTATTCCTTTAAAGAGTTATTTCCAAAAATTCAGGCTATCCCCATTCATTGTATAAGGGATAAAATATTGATCATTGGGTCTCTGACCATTGAGACCACAGGCAAATCCGAGACCCAGGCTTTGGAAACCTGCGAATGGTGCTAATTGGAGCCGAGGTGCCCATGCTTGGCCGCTGCTTCATTTATTGTCTTTGGCTGCTGGAAATCGCCGACCACAGTGCTAGTCAGCCCCATACCAAAAGAATGAAGCAGAGGGTGAATACATGCACCTCGACTATGTGTAGAATGGTCACATTCTTTGGCTAACGGGACCCCAATCTTGAGAAGGTTCAGGGTTCCCAGGGGTCCAATCCCCAGCGATGAGCAAGTTATCCCTTATCTTGGGGATAGGTATACCTTATTTTTGGGATTAGCCCTTTATTTTCCAAAAACATATAGTAATAGATATGAATGTTTATTTCTGATTTCTGTTCTGTTCATTTTGTCAGCTGTATGTTGTACACTGTAAATGTTAGGCAAATATCCTCCGTGATCCCGCTGAACTGTTATGTACCTGCAATGTTTGTGAAGACCACAATTTCAAGCCTTAAGTACATTACTTACATCTTATCAGCTGGAAACAACACTTCCTACAGCAAAGCCCCAGTGCAAGCCGAAAACGAAATAGCCTTTTCCTTCCTCCCAAATAATGTAGTCTGGAAAATTACATCTTCACTGGTTGCTAGAGTGCAAATGAAATCGGAATATGTATTTTTCAGGACAATGAAATTTCCAATGCATGTGACTGCGACTAGTGAATTGCCCTGCCGTGTACATTATCTTGGATGGCTGTTTCAATCTCCTGGTGAAATAAAATATTAATGTGCCGTCTGCAGCCATTCAAGGTTATGCGACATGATCAGGGCTTTTTATTAATCCGCTTATATCACTGTGACCAAAACTTGTCTCTTTTTAGCATTTTATTGATTGAAGCGGTATGTATTATCTTTATCACAGGGCTGATGCCGGCTGCCTACCAGCCAGTGTACTCTGCTTCCAAGCATGGCGTAATTGGATTCACAAGATCAATAGCGGTGAGTGGAATGATACTATATAAATTACGATTAATGACAATTCTCTCTAATATTTATCTAGTCATATAAGAAATAACTGTTCTCCAAGTGCATGCACTGTGCACTGGGATGTCACCAGTAAGTATAGCTCACTGAGTACGGTGTTATCTGTATTTCATTCCAGCCTTACTATTTTTATTCTGCCCTGAAACCTTTGAATTAAGGGGAAAAAAATGGTCAAACCTGGTAGAATGTGTTATGTCTAGAGCTGGCCTGAGGGGGCAGTGTGTGACAAAGTGATTCTGTTTTGGTGCTCCTTGAGTCCTTTTGTCATGTTCAACCCCCTCCCACTATTACTTGCATCAGGCATAATACAACATACCAGTTTTACCCAGAATATTTATTTAACTAATTCAAGACATTTATGTCATAGCACAATTTTAATTTTGCACATCTAAGAGCTTAAAATGTTTTCCTAAATCGGATAGATATTAAAATATTTTTGGTCTTTTTTATGATATGCAGCATGTCATTTTTATGTTATTTTTACATTTGTTTTAATTTTTGATGAAATGGGTGAGAAAATGGCAAGAAAATTAAGGAAATGGATGAATCTGCCTCTAGAGCTTAGTTTAAATGAAAGGAGTTGTTACCAGTGTGAGACACGTAATGACTGACAGTCTGATTTCCTCATCTGCTTGTCTCACAATGGTAACGTCCCCTTTCATGTAAAATAAGCTCTGGAGGCAGATTCTCATACAGATCAGTGTCCGGCCCATAGTCCTGAACAGCCCATTTATATATAAAGAAAAATGTGGATTACCCTGAAATACTACATCAGATCACAGATATCAAGGTGTTATTTTATTCATCTTTCTATGACCTACATGCCCATATAAAAGGTTTAGTAGGGTTGATCCCACTGACAGATTCATATTAACATTACATACACACCACGAGGAACCTGTTTCACTGGTGTCTAGAGTTGCAGCAACACAACTTGGCCCATCTGATCCTTACAAAGGCATCTTGCAAGAACCATGGATCTGCATGGAGAAGCATTTGTCTGAAGTGTGCTGCCATTGACTTAGATTAGTCCATGTGCAATCTCTAATGACAAAAGACAGCACACGGACTGAGCTGCGGATGCAGCTTTTAACCATTTAGGTGCCTCTGTCAATCTCATAGTTACAATGGCAGCTAAGGGCCTTCTGAACTCCCACTTTGCTGCCAACTTGGTACTCCTGTGAAACTTAGAGGTTAGGGTCACATGACGGTATAAAAAATCTGTCCTATTTTCATCCAGAAAAGTACCGTATATACTCGTGTAGAAGCTGAGTTTTTCAGCACATTTTTTCTGCTGAAAATGCCCGCTCAGCTTATACACGAGTCATTGTCCCAGAAGACAGCGGGGGAGGAGGAGCGGCGAAGCAGCGGGTGACAGGAAGTAGAAGCCGCTGCTGCACTTAACACCTGTGCCCGCTGCTAAAAAGAAATGAATATTCACTGCACTTGCAGTGAACATTCATTTTTCTTACAGGACGCACAGTGTCAGCAGCAGCCACCGGCTCCAAAGCAGCTGCCGGGCTATCATGGGTGCCCACTCATTAAGGTAATGAATATTCACCTCTCTCCACTCCTATAGGCGTGGAGAGAGGTGAATATTCATTCCCTTAATGAGCAAGGACAAATGATCGCTCAGCTGCAGGAGCTGCTGGCACCAGAACGAGATGCTGCGAGGACGTGCAGGGAAGATGAGTAGCATATTAAGGAGCCATGCATACAAGGTTGGGGATAAGGAGCCATGCAGACAAGGATGGGAATAAGGAGCCATGCATACAAGGATGGAGATAAGGAGCTATGCAGACAAGGATGGAAATATGGAGCAATGCATACAAGGATTGGGATAAGGAGCCATGCAGACAAGGATGGGAATAAGGAACCATGCAGACAAGGATGGGGATAACCTGACAGTGTATGTAGTTTACATAGCTAAATCCTGCTGACAGGTTCGCTATAAAACATTTTTTTTAGTCACCTAAACCTCCGAGCTCAAAAGTAATGCATTAGCAAAATATCCCATGTTGGATTATTACTTTGTTCCTAGATCTTTTGGGTTTGTTAGTGTAGCTGGGGAGGTCTGTGTATAAGGTTCCATTCTTTCCTCATATTTTGCTTCACTCTGGAATATGGTCATGTTTCTGATTCCCTAATCTAATAGCAAAGTTTTATCCAAATCTGTGTGATGTCTCATGGTGGCAGGATCAATACCATGTCAAATTGATGCTGGCTAGGATTGCAGAGATAGACATATTGATTTATTGTGTAGGCTTCACATTTAACCAGACCCTTTGGATTTCTAGATATTGATCAAGAATTTCTGTCTTATTATTCATGGCAGTGAATAAGTCTTAGATCCCCAGTCAATCTATCTTTTTCACATTTTATTGATTTAGAGGCAGCCTTATCCCTTTCTTCTCTGTGGACAGCCTATTTCTGTTGTATATTGCAAGACTACAAGTTCTTATCCAGAAATCAATATATCCTTCAAAACCATAATTGTACAATTATTGTAATTTTTTTGTGTGAGATTAGATAAAGCAAAACAACGGCCACATTCCAGTCTTCCATACAATTTGTTCACCAGTATGTGCCTGGTTAGCATTTTAGAACAACTAAAGATGAGATTCATTGACTATGATAATCACACAAAAAAAGACAGGCTAGATTTAGGAAATGAGAACAAGGGGGCCCCATATTCTGCTATTAAATCTTAATCTCAATGTGTTTTGTCCAATCGTTTCATAGGAGACACATCAGGAAATTAAAAGACTATTGCCGAAATCCTGATGTCAGACCACAGTTACCAAATTGAGAGACATCAATCAGTGATAATGAAGTTTTATATATATATATATATATATACATATATATATATATATATATATATATATATATGTATATATATATATATATATATATACATATACGGTATATATATAGTTTAGGTGTATACCATAGTTTAAATTGTGTCAGAATAGTAGACACTCCCTTGCACACAGGCTGCAAGGTCATAGCATTATGACATCATGATGTGTGCTGTGACTTTCTGCATCCTTGCAAAAGGTCACAGCGTCCTCATGTGTACCTGAAATCCTAGCTTGACATTACTTTCAGTCGCTCTAACTTTCACAGGGACATTGTGCTTGGCAGTCATATTAGAAATAATTTCTTAATCCTGGAACTTAAAGCAAATGACTAAAATACAAAGCTATTTGTGTAATTTTCTTTCTTAAGTCTTTGTTCGTTTCAGGGGAACTAACACCAAATAATTTATTATACTATATCTCAATACCTCAGTTTGAGCACCACTCACAGCCAAAATTCCTGTGGTGACGGCCAACTCTCTAAGCCTCACACCACTAGAGATTTGTCTGCTAGCTCCCCTTCTGCTCAGTAATGAATGCTCCATTTCCATCCTGACAACGTAGCCATATTGCTTCTAGCCTCAAACCTCACTTACACTATGCTGACTTTTCAAAGTTCTGTAGGTGTCCCAGTTATGGCTTCATGCCTCCAGTTAACCACCCCCACAGACTTATTATCCAGTTTTCCTATCCTCTCTATCAAGAAAACAAGCTTGCTTCCACTTATGACCAGTTCCCTTCAGATCCTCAGCACACAAGGGGTTAGCATTCACTTCTCAGATTAGCTCAGACTTCTTTCTGATGTGGTCTTTCCCTTGACATCTTCTGACAACACGGTGGCACAATGCATCAGCCTCAACACCCTTTCATCCCTATAAAGCATCAGTCAGTCATCCATACCACTCCTGAAGCTGTCACCCAGTAGTGGGTGCAGCAGAGAAAGTGGGGGTGACAAGAGCAAGGCCTTGGTGGCTGATCGAAGACGATAAACGCAAAATGGGATAGGACAAAGAAAGCCTCCTAATCCTTTCCTTATTCTAAAAGTACACCTGCCAAAAAGGATTCTCTGCAAGATCTTCAGAGAAGCTAAGATTCCTTGCAGTGCCCCGAGAGTTCACACTGGGAAAACAAGAAGACTGAGAAGTCAGCATGGTCATGCAACAGTGGAGGAACCTGGAAGGATTGTGGAGATCACTTGGTGTACCAACGAAGAGTACCCTTGCCCAGAATTGGAGAGTACCTGGTCTACCACTGGTAAAATTTACATACAATCAGACAGACTACCGTATATTATTCCAATTCAAAGCTGCATGTTAAGGTACTGTCACACTAGACGATATCGCTAGCGATCCGTGACGTTGCAGCGTCCTCGCTAGCGATATCGTCCAGTGTGACAGGCAGCAGCGATCAGGCCCCTGCTGGGAGATCGCTGGTCGGGGAAGAAAGTCCAGAACTTTATTTCGTCGCTGGACTCCCCGCAGACATCGCTGAATCGGTGTGTGTGACACCGATTCAGCGATGTCTTCACTGGTAACCAGGGTAAACATCGGGTAACTAAGCGCAGGGCCGCGCTTAGTAACCCGATGTTTACCCTGGTTACCATCGTAAAAAAACAAACAGTACATACTTACATTCAGCTGTCTGTCCCTTGCCGTCTGTTTGCTGCACTGACTGCTGGCCGCAAAGTGAAAGTGAAAGCACAGCACAGCGGTGAGTCACACAGCGGTGACTCACCGCTGTGGCTGTGCTCTGCTTTCACTTTACGGCCAGCAGTCAGTGCAGTAAACAGACGGCAAGGGACAGACAGCTGAATGTAAGTATGTACTGTTTGTTTTTTTACGATGGTAACCAGGGTAAACATCGGGTTACTAAGCGCGGCCCTGCGCTTAGTTACCCGATGTTTACCCTGGTTACCGGGGACCTCGGGATCGTTGGTCGCTGGAGAGCGGTCTGTGTGACAGCTCTCCAGCGACCAAACAGCGACGCTGCAGCGATCCGGATCGTTGTCGGTATCGCTGCAGCGTCGCTTAGTGTGACGGTACCTTTAGTCTTGGAAAATGATAGCAATCAAGAATTGTTGCATGGTGTCATTTTTGTTTAAATACTAATCATTATGAGAAAAATGTGGCACCTACCATTATGAGGAAACCTAGCTATCCTTCTTAACAGACTTGATAACTCCAACAGCAAAGTTCCATTCTAAGAAGTTGCCACTTTTTATTGTTAGAAACTTTGTTCTCCCATGTACAGTGCAACACAAGAAAATTTATATGGGGAAAATAATTGTTACCTGCACTTTAAACCTACAGGAGCTTTTATGACATCCCATTCTAAAACAATAGGATATAATTTGGAGTTTGTTGTTCACTATTCTGTACAGGCTTTCTATAAGATTTTAGGTTTTATCTGTGGGAACTTTTGCCCATTCCCCTAGACGATCATTTGTGAGGGTAGACGAGAGAGCGTGGCTTGCAATCTGTTTTGTAGTTCATCCCAAAGGTGCTCAGTGGGCTTGACTTCAAGGCTCTGTACTGACTAGTCAAATTATTTCAAATTCTTTTACAACCAACTCACCCAACCCTGTCTTTATGGTCCTTGCACTGGGGCACATTCATATTGGAACAGAAAAATGTCATCCCCAAACTGTTTCTGCAGCATTCAATTATCTAATATATCTTGGCATGCTGAAGCATTAGGATTTCCCTTTTCTGAAACTAAGGAGCCTAGGCCAATGCCTGAAAACTAACCCCACAACATTATGCATCTGCCACAAAATTTTACAGTTGGAACAATGTATTTAGGCAGATATTGTTCTGCCATTTTCTAAACCCAAGTTCATCCATCAAAGTGCTAGAGAAGTGTAATTCATCACTCTACAGAACATACTTCCACTGCTCCAGTAGCATCGGCTTTACACCACTCCATATGACGCTTAGAATTCTACTTAGTGATGTAAGGCTCAGCCACAGAAAACCATGCCCGACCAGATATTTTTTTGAGTCAGGAATTATTGAGCTGACTAGTTACAATGGTGGCATGCTATTACAGTGAAGAAAGAAAGGAGATGATCCAGCTTCTAAGCTTGCAAAAATTTATTGGATTACAAAATAATAATAAATTCCATCACGAGTGTAGACACAGCTGTATGTACAATCGTGATGGAATTTATTATAATTTTTTAATCCAGTACATTTGTGCAAGCTTGGAAGCTGGATCATCTCCTTTCTTCATTTCTACAAGTGGTTCCTTGCAGATCCGTGCCTCTTGGGACGCCTAGCTGGAGTGAGGTGGTTAATCCTTATGCTATTACAGTACCAGGCCCGAATTTAGTAAGCTCTTTGGAACGAGCCATTCTTTTGGAAGTGTTTGTAAAGGCAGACTACAAGGCTAGTGCTTGCTTTCAGACAACTGTGTCTCAATACAGTGTATAGAGATGGTATAGTAAAAATGTCTTGAGTGATCTGTCAGTAATTTATAGTCCATAGGCTGCAAATTGGATTCACACAGGTCAGTCTCCTGACATGCTTTTGCTGTTTATATCTTTTCATTAATACATAATCTATTAAATCTTATAAAATATATGGCCGGTGTGTGCTCTGGTAACAACATGATGTACTGTTAAGCATGAACCTGTTTGGTACATCTGGAGGATGGGCTCTCAGAATCTTTTTTTCTGGTGGACTCAAGGCCCTTGGGTTGACATTGAACATTTGGACATGACACAAAGAGTTGTTAGTGGATCCTTGTTTGGTTGTTGATTAATAATGAGAGGAACCTTTGTGCCTCCAGTGTCACTGACGGAAATAACCTCTCCAGAGTGGAGCTAATAATAATGATGCTCTCTGTCTTCATCTGTGTGTTTTTATGTAGGTTATATAACCATTGTCATCCACTGAGCAAATAGCGTCCACACCGGGAACAATCTGTTCCTTGCTTGATTGCTTTGTGCCAAATAAAATGAAACTTTCTCAGAACTCAGAACAAGTAAATGATTACTGTGTTTAAAACCAGCGAAAGTTATTAGCTCTGGAACCAAGGTAACAGCTCACAGCGAGGATCAATTCCCCACAAATGAGTGACCTTATGTTTATACACATCACATCCTGACAGAAAGACAATTGCAGCCTTGATGCTGTTTATAATGAATCCTGCTTATTTTTGCCACGTGTAAACTACTTGTGATGCGTGCAATTTCCTGCACACTTACGGAGGGACAGGAATGTTTCATGACCTGATTGTAATGTGTTTATGATGAAAATTCTGTGCTCCGTTAAAATAGTAGCTTGTTCTATGGTAAGTACATAAGATATCAATGGTCAAGCGACCAGTTTACAGAGCATTTAAAGGGAACTTGTCACCAGTTTTTTAGTGTATGAACAAATACCACCACCTTTATCAGCGCCCGTTCTGCATTCCACAAACTTGCATGTTATCTCCAGGCTCCCACTGGTTACCCCTAAGGGTATGTGCACATGTTGTGAATTCCATTGCGGATTTTTTCGCGCAGATTCTGAAAAATCCGCAGGTAAAGCTGCCTGCGTTTTACCTGCAGATTACCTGCGGATTTACCACAGATTTAATGAGGATTTTGTGCGAAACAGGTGTTAAACTGCGGAATCCGCAGAAAGAATTGACATGCTGCGGAAAATAAACCGCAACATGTGCCGGGTATTGAGGCGAGAGACTCGCGCAAGTTTCTCGCATTGCAGTTCCAAGTAGGACACCGGCCTTACTTCAATCGTTTATAGTTGCCCCTATAGGGCAAAAAATGGAAAAACTGCTCGATTTTGCATGCAATATTCTATAATAAATCCTCAGTCTACTTCTTAGCATGGATATAACAGTTGCAGCAGGTGTAATTACTAATGGGCAGTGGGGTCAATATATCACAATCAGCAGGAGAAATGCAGCAGCCTCACTCACATGCATGGCGCTGCACTAGGGTCCACCAACAAGGGAAGATAAAATGCTGTCTTAGTGTTCTCAGTGGGTGAAGGGAGTCAATGACCTGACCCTAGTGAGGCTCTAATGTAGGAAGTCAATGACCTGGCCCCAGTGAGGCTCTGATGTAGGAAGTCAATGACCTGGCCCTAGTGAGGCTCTGATGTAGGAAGTCAATGACCTGGCCCTAGTGAGGCTCTGATGTCCAACTGACCTGCAACACTTTGCTGCAGCACGCACGATCGGTGCAGGGGAATCCAAACCAAAGTGTTAGAATAAGAAGTTCATGGACGTGCACTTCCTGAGCAGGTCCTTAAATTTGCCGCAATACCGGTCTTGAGCAGCCAAAAAGAGTTGATGGCTGAAAGGTCTCTGAAGCAGGTAATGGAGGAGGAAAAATTGCTTCACAGTGACATCGTGGTACTGGTGGTCTGTCATACTTCATCACGGCACGGACAAGAGCCATTTCTTATGTGTGCTGAAGGCAGGCATGGTTTCGTAAAGGTCCTGACTTATAGTTAATAAAGGAGAAGGACATCAGGTCAGAAAATAAGTCACTTAGATTTTAGAAACTAAGAAACCACTTTAATTCCTAAGCTACATACAGGCATGGCAGGTGTGCTACAAATTTGCAGTGTGGACTCGGCACCGTAAATGTTTGACAATGTTCAATACTTTAGATATTAGACATTTCAAAAATTGTACCTAGACATAACAAAAAAATTCCACACATGAGCACGCTGCAGATTTTCAGGTCAACAACATGCTCGTTATGTTTCAGAAATTCTGCAGATTTTCTCTTGAATTCACCATTTTAATATACAGGGTGATATGTTCAGTGTTATCCGCCAAACTATCTGCTGCAAACTGACTCTATATCTGGACTCAATGGTGCAAAAATTACTTTGGCATGTTATGAAAAGTGCTTAGTGGATATTTGGAGAAAATGCAAGTGTAAAGTTTTTCAACGGCCCATCAGATTTTAATTAAACCACTGCTTTCCAGCGGTGACTAGACCAAAACACTGCGCTGTTCAACATAAAGGGAACCTGTCACCTTGAAAATGCTGTCCAATCTGAAAGCCTCGTGTAATAGAGCAGAAGGACCTGAGCAGACTAATGTATACTTTTGTGAGAAAAAGTTTGGAATATCCTGTGTTTTAATAATGTAATCCTTGGCTCTTTCTGTGATTTTCAGTGCAGTGGGAGGTCCTATCAGTGACTGACAGCTACCTCTGTGTGCACACTTATACAAAAAAGTTATCAGTCACTGACAGGACCGCCCACTGGACCATAAATACTAGAAAGAGCAGAGGATTAAATGATTAAAACACAGAATAAATTAATCTTTTCTCACAAAAGTATATGTCAGTCTACTCAACTCCTCCTGCTCTCTAACATGGTGCCTGCAGATTGGACGGCTTTCTCATGGTGACCAGTTTCCTTTAAATAAGATGACCTTATTGGCTCAGAACTAAATGTAAGAAATATTTAATGTAAGTAAATATTTTTCAGAGATTCTATGATAAGGGACAGGCGTTGGCTACTCTGCCTGCAAAGTCCTAGATTACGGTGTACACAGGACTCGTTCACAAACACTCACCCTTTCTTGGAATAGTTGCACAGAGATAAACATGTTCCTGTCTGCCATGACCTTTTCTCTTATAACACAAGTCACGCAAAAGCTGTAGCCACCGGCGATCAGACAGACATTTGGCTTTATCATTTAGCTTGTGATAAATTGTTCGATGTTATTGACCCTATGGTCGATACACTATGAGGCCCTTCGTAGTAATAGACTTCTATTGAATTCAAGTCTAAAATATTATATTATTTTTTGGACCGCTATAGACATACCCTGAGATATATTTTAGTCGAGTATAGCATGATAATTAAAGGATAAATAATGCAAAAGGCTACAATACTGCCTTCATTATCTCTTCCTGCTAATTGGTTCTTATATGGAGGTGTTAATTCTACCTATCTTATGACAAGCAGCAGCACAATTCTGGGATTTACTTGGCAAAAAGAACAAACATTTCAAGGAACCTTGACCCCTTTCAACATGATTGCATCATCTCTTCGCTTGATTTAACATGACTGCTCTTGACCTTTACACAGAACGGCAAGCAGAACCTAAGCTTCATCATAGATCTAGGCTGCATGGCCATCAATCAATATCCATCCACTTTCGAGAGAGCCATTCATTAGTGTCAGTAAACTCTATGAAGATATATTAACCTGAAATACAGTATGTTGTAATATCAGCATGTTGTAAAGTATACTTCCTTATGACAGTCCTGTGAGCAGGTCCTATAATAGTATTTTTTAATCAGCAGACATAAGGTTTTCCCTAGGTTTTCTCATTCGCCTGGGATTGAACATTGAACATTGTTTCTGCCTAACTGACAATCTTATACATTAGGTTTTCCTGGCCTGTGAAGGTTTTCATTATTTTATTGTACTTTATTTTTTCTTGAACACATTATTTTGCCCAATATTTCATTGACGTTAGTCTCCAAATACATTTTCCATTAAGCACTTCTGTGAAATACTGTATTTTTCAGTACATGGGTATGAGCGTGCGGGGTCTTTTCACTGAGTTTTCAAAACAGAAATTGAGCACAAGATCCAAGTTTTTGAGGATTTGGTGAGTTTCCGCTCAGTTAAAGGTCCCTTCACATTAAGCGACGCTGCAGCGATACCGACAACGATCCGGATCGCTGCAGCGTCGCTGTTTGGTCGCTGGAGAGCTGTCACACAGACAGCTCTCCAGCGACCAACGATCCCGAGGTCCCCGGTAACCAGGGTAAACATCGGGTTACTAAGCGCAGGGCCGCGCTTAGTAACCCGATGTTTACCCTGGTTACCAGCGTAAAAGTAAAAAAAAACAAACACTACATACTTACCTACCGCTGTCTGTCCCCGGCGCTCTGCTTCTCTGCACTCCTCCTGTACTGGCTGTGAGCACAGCGGCCGGAAAGCAGAGCGTTGACGTCACCGCTCTGCTTTCCGGCTGACCGACGCTCACAGCCAGTACAGGAGGAGTGCAGAGCACAGCGCCGGGGACAGACAGCGGTAGGTAAGTATGTAGTGTTTTTTTTTTTTTACTTTTACGCTGGTAACCAGGGTAAACATCGGGTTACTAAGCGCGGCCCTGCACTTAGTTACCCGATGTTTACCCTGGTTACCAGTGAAGACATCGCTGGATCGGTGTCACACACGCCGATCCAGCGATGTCCACAGGAGATCCAGCGACGAAATAAAGTTCTGGACTTTGTTCAGCGACCAACGATCTCCCAGCAGGGGCCTGATCGTTGGTCGCTGTCACACAGAACGATTTCCTTAACGATATCGTTGCTACGTCACAAAAAGCAACGATATCGTTAACGCTATCGTTATGTGTGAAGGTACCTTTAAGGTACCGTCACACTAGACGATATCGCTAGCGATCCATGACGTTGCAGCGTCCTCGCTAGCGATATCGTCCAGTGTGACAGGCAGCAGCGATCAGGCCCCTGCTGTGATATCGCTGGTCGGGGAAGAAAGTCCAGAACTTTATTTCGTCGCTGGACTCCCCGCAGACATCGCTGAATCGGCGTGTGTGACACCGATTCAGCGATGTCTTCACTGGTAACCAGGGTAAACATCGGGTAACTAAGCGCAGGGCCGCGCTTAGTAACCCGATGTTTACCCTGGTTACCATCCTAAAAGTAAAAAAAACAAACACTACATACTTACCTACAGCCGTCTGTCCTCCAGCGCTGTGCTCTGCTCTCCTCCTGTACTGGCTGTGAGCGTCGGTCAGCCGGAAAGCAGAGCGGTGACGTCACCGCTCTGCTTTCCGGCCGCTGTGCTCACACAGACAGTACAGGAGGAGTGCAGAGCACAGCGCTGGAGGACAGACGGCTGTAGGTAATTATGTACTGTTTGTTTTTTTTACTTTTAGGATGGTAACCAGGGTAAACATCGGGTTACTAAGCGCGGCCCTGCGCTTAGTTACCCGATGTTTACCCTGGTTACTGGCATCGTTGGTCGCTGGAGAGCGGTCTGTGTGACAGCTCTCCAGCGACCAAACAGCGACGCTGCAGCGATCCGGATCGTTGTCGGTATCGCTGCAGTGTCGCTAAGTGTGACGGTACCTTTAGTCTCCAAAGACTCAGAAATCTCCATGTTACAAATCCTATTAAGACCATAAAGAAAGCTTACAATCTGCATTGACTACCCTGCTTCGTAAACACCATCGGAGCTACTGCAACCTCCCCCAACTTATTGTCTCCTTCCCCATTATCCTGCATAATGTACGCTCTCAAGGGCAAGGTCCTTTTCCCTCTGCACCAGTCTATCATTGTTAGTTTGTCTACTGTAAGTGATATATGTATTTTGTATGTAATCACTTCTCATGTACAGCACTATGGAATCAATGGTGCTATATAAATAAAAATAATAAGAACCCATCATAGAGTTTTAATCCAAAATGTATCCCGTTTCCTTCTTCAGGCCTTGGCATCTATTGGAAACTATGGTGTGAGGGTAAATACGGTGTGCCCGGCATTTGTAGACACACCTCTCCTGGAGTCCATTGATAAAGAAGAAAATATGGGAGAATTTTATCAATACAAGGATAACATAAAGGACATGATGAAGTTGTTTGGTGTACTTGAGTAAGTATTAATATTACATTTGTACATGGTGAATATTTAATAAGAAAAAATTAATGATTTTATTCTCTTATGTATCCATCACTTTCCACTGCACATTGCAGAACATCAGATCAATGTAAAAAGTAACAAAAAAAATATTAGAAAGTGTAAAAATATTTTAAACAAAATATCCAAATAAAGAAAAAAAATTGTTTTCCAATAAATACATTTATGTAAATAAAAAATAAACAATAAAAGTACACATATTTATTATCGCCACGTCTGTAACGACCCAGTCTATAAAGCTGTCCCACTAGTTAACCCTGTAAAATAATAAATAAAAAACAAGGAAAAAAACAATGCTTTATCATCATACTGCCAAACAAAAAGTGCAATAAAATGCTATAAAAAAAAGTAAATAAAAATGGTAAACCTGAAAACAACATCTTATCCAGCAAAAGACAATGTCACACAGCTCTATCAGCAGAAAAATAAAAAAGTTATAGCTCTCAGAATAAAGTGATGCACAAATAATTATTTTTCCTATAAAATAGTTTTTATTGTGTAAAAGCGCCAAAACATTACAAAAATTACATAAACTGAGTATCACTGTAATCGTACTGACCCAAAGAATAAAACTGCTTTACCAATTTCACCACACGCGGAACGGTTAAAAAAACAAAAAAAAACAAAGCAAAAAGCAATTCCTTAATTGCTGGCGTTTGATCATTCTGTCTCCCAAAAATCGGAATAGAAAATAATCAAAAAATGTCAGGTACCCGAAAATGGTACAAATAAAAACATAAGCTCGTCCCGCAAAAAGCAAGCCATAACATGACTCTGTCGGACGAAATATGGAAAAGTTATAGCTCTCAAAATATGGGGATGCAAAACTAGTTTTCACAATAAAAAGTGTCTTTTAGTGTGTGACAGCAGTCAAACATAAAAACCCGATATAAATCTGGAATAGCTGTAATTGCACCAACCCGAGGAATAAATATGCCTAATCACTTAGACCGCATGAAGAAAGGCGTCAAAAATAAATAAAACCATTTCTTCACATGCTGTTGATTTTTTTCATTCTACCTCCCAAAGATCGCAATAAGGCATGGCACACATTTATCTTGCACTCTACGCTGAGCGCTTACATCGGGGTTTCCGTGGAAATCTCTGAAATACGTGATTCAGACAGAACCAACAGCGGAAGATTCCCTATAATGAGGCAGATAGAGGCACTGTGGATGCCGTCTGACCAGTGATCCAGTGATGTCCGTTTTTTAGGATTGCATAAAAGTGGCATCGGCCACAGTTTTGTGCACTTCTGAAAAGAAGGACACAGCTGAGCAGAGGCCAGACCGAGTCCAGAATAACTCTGCTGCCACATTACAGTGAATGGATCCATCGGGGATTTCATCTGTCGCGTCACTCGGAGATTTAGATGGAAACCCCCATGTAAGTGATCAGCGTAGAGCGCCAGATAAATATTATGTAAAATGTTCCCAATAAGAGCTTCAACTTAATCCACATAAAAGCAAGTCTTGAATCAGGTCTGTCGTCTGTTAACCGAAATATAGGGGGCTTGCACATTACTGGTAGCACAGAGACTCTGGAAAAGCGAAATGGCTCCTCGCCCCCCCAAAAGAAATTTGGCAAATTCTCCGCTCCCAAATCCAAATGCCCCCTTCCCTTCTGAGCCCCAGGGTGCCTAAACTACATTTAGCTCCCACATGTTTGGCATTTCTGTAGTGATAAGAGCCTGCCTAATTTGCAGATGTGTGTCTCCAGAAGCATGAGCTGGGCATAATGTACTGGTCACTATAACGGCAATTTGCAATTTTCGCTTGGCAATATCCACTTCTGCATGTTTCTGGAAAACACCCATGGAGTCAAAATCATCACTACATCTGTAGATAAATTCCCAAAAAGGGTAGTAATTTAAAAAATGGGGTCACTTGAGGGGGGATTCTACTTTTCTGTCACTTATGGGCTCTTTATATGGAATCAAACTATCCTAGGAAAATCTGTAAATTGCGCTCCGTCCCTCCCTAGTCTCTCCATATGGCTAAGTGGTACTTTACAGCCACATATGGGGTTTTGCCACATTCAGTAGAAATTGTGGAACAAATTTTGGTGCCTTTTTTACCCATTTCCCAGAATGAAAATGTAAAACTTGGGGCTAAAACACAATCTTGGTGGTAAAAATGTAAATTATTTTATCTTCACTGCTCAATGGTATAAAAGTCTGTGAGAAACCTGTGGTGTCAATATAATCACTGCACCCCTAGATGACTTCCCCCCTAGGGGGTTTCTGCTGTGTTCGCATCGAGGGGGGTCTGCCAATGTAACATGGCACACTGTAATATGGTGTTTCTTCACTTCTGAGCTTTGCACTGTGCCTCAAAAGTAGTTTTGACAATATATGGGCAGTGAACTCTTTAGAAATTGCACAACAAACTTTGGCGTTCATTTTCTTCTGTTACCCTTGTGAAAATACAAAATTTGGAGCTAGAAAAACAAAATTTTGTATTTTTTATTTTCACAGCTTAACGTTATAAACTTCTGTGAAGCACTTCCGTGGGAATTCAAGGTGTTCAATACACATCTGGTTCCCAAAGAGGTCTAGTTTCCAAAATGGTGTCACTTGCAGATTTCCATTGTTTAGGCACGTTAGGGGCTCTCTAAACGCAACATGGCATCCGCTAATTATTCCAGAAAATGTTACATTCAAAAAGTCAAATGACACTCCTTCCCTTACACGCCCTGCCGTGCGCCCAAACAGTTGTTTTCCTCCACATATTCGGTATCTGCGCACTCAGGAGAAATTGCACAACAAATTGTATGGTTCATTTTCTCCTGTTACCCTTGCAAAAGAAAGAAAATATAGGTCTCAAGGAAAATGTTTGTGAAAGAAAAGTAAATGTTTATTTTTTCCTTCCACATTCCAAAAATTCCTGTGATGCACCTGATGGGTTAATAAACTTCTTGAATGGGGTTTTGAGCACCTCGAGGGGTTCAGTTTTTGGAATGGTGTCACTTTTGGGTATTTTCTTTCATATACGCCCCTCAAACTCACTTTATATGTGAGGTCGATCCTAAAAAAAAATTAGTTGGTTTTGTAAATTTTGTTGTAAAAATAAGAAATCGCTGGTCAACTTTGAAACCCTTATAACTTCCTAACAAAAAAAAATGATTTTTCTAAAATTGTGCTGATGTAAAGTAGACATGTGGGAAATGTTATTAATTACGGTAACTATTTTGTGCGATATGACTCTCTGAATTAAGGGAATAAAAATGAAAAGTTTGAAAATTGTGAAATTTTCAAATTTTTTGCCAAATTTCCATTTTTTTCACAAATAAACGAAAGTCATGTAAAAGAAATTTTACCACTACCATAGAGTACAATGTATCACAAGAAAAGAGTCTCGGAATCAGTGGGATCCATTGAAGCGTTCCAGCGCTATGACCTCATAAAGTGACAGTGGTCAGAATTGTAAAAATTGGCTTGGTCAGGAAGTTGAAAATAGGCTTCGGGGCAAAGGGGTTAATGCACCTTTACATACATGCCATTAGATTGGGGTGTACATTCCTGATGACAGGTTCTCTTTAAGTCCACAAGTGCACCAATTGACATACCAGTGTACTTGCAGTCTTTGGAAACTTCACTGCTCCAAACTGGTTAATCACCCCATTTCTTGATCAACAGTGGACAGCAGAGGTGACAATTAACCCCTCTCTGACCTTAGATGTACTATCCCGTCGAGGTGACCCGGGCCTATCTGACCCTCGATGGGATAGTACATCATATGCAATCCGCCGTGCTCACAGGAGGATCGCGGCCGATTGCCGCCGGGTGTCGGCTGATTATCACAGCTGACATCTGGCACTATGTGCCAGGAGCGGTCATGGACCACTCCTGGTACTTTAACCCTTGGAACACTGCAATCAAACAAGATCACTGGGTTCCGGCAGCATTCAGAAGCCTCAGAACAGCGCGATTTGATCGCTTCATTCCAAGCATTTCCTCTGTCCTCCTCCCTGCAGGCCCCTGGTCCAAGATGGCCACTGGGTCCTTCCAGGTCCTGCAGGGAGGCGGCTTGTCAGTGTCTGCTGAGAGCAGCGCAAGCCTCCAGCACTGCCTGTCAGATCGCTGATCTAACACAGTGCTGTGTAAAGTGTCAGATCTGTCATCTGACAATATATAGTGGGACAAATATATCCCTGGGACAAAGTAAAAAAGTTAAAAAAAATGTGCAAAAATATTTTTAAAAAAATCCTAAATAAAGAAAAAAATATTGTTCCAATAAATACATTTCTTTATGTAAATGTAAAAAAGTACACATATTTAGTATTGCCGCGTCCGCAACGACCCAACCTATCAAACTGTCCCACTAGTTAACCTTTTCAGTGAACATCGTTAAAAAAATAAATAAAAAACGAAGCAAAAATATCATCATACCGCCAAACAAAAAGTGGAATAACACGTGATCAAAAA
This sequence comes from Ranitomeya imitator, assembly GCF_032444005.1. Classification (NCBI taxonomy): domain Eukaryota; kingdom Metazoa; phylum Chordata; class Amphibia; order Anura; family Dendrobatidae; genus Ranitomeya; species Ranitomeya imitator. The sequence goes on along the minus strand of NC_091282.1, from coordinate 1,084,878,142 downwards.
GACAGATATAACTAAGCATGGTACCGCTGAAAAAATCGTCTTGTCCCGCAAAAAATGAGCTGCCATACAGCACTATCAGTGAAAAAATAAAAAAGTTATAGCTCTCAGAATAAAGTGATGCAAAAACAATTATTTTTTGTATAAAATAGTTTTTATTGTATAATAGCGCCAAAACATAAAAAAATTATATAAATGAGGTATTGCTGTCAGGCTATGTGCACACTCTGCGGATTGATTGGCCGCTGCAGATTCGCAGCAGTTTTCCATGAGTTTACAGCACCTTGTAAACCTATGGAAAACAAAATCCACAGTGCACATGCTGCTGAAAAAACCGAAGCAGAAACGCCATGTTGTTTATTCCGCAGCATGTCAATTCTTTGTGCGGATTCCGCAGCGGTTTACATCTGCTCCTCAATAGGAATCTGCAGGTGTAAAACCGCAGAAAAAACGCCGTAATTCCGCAGTAAATCCGCAGTGCGGATTTACCAAAATCAGTGCGGAAAAATCCGCACAACATTCCACAATGTGTCCACATACCCTAATTGTACTGACACAAAGAATAAAACTGACTTATCAATTTCACCACATGTGGAACAGTATAAATGACCCACCCAAAAGAAATTCGTGAATTGCTGGTTTTTGTTCATTCTGCCTCACGAAAATCATAATAAAAAGCGATCAAAAAATGTCATGTGCCTAAAAATGGTACCATTAAAAACGTCAACTCGTCCTGCAAAAAACAAGACCTGGCATGACTCTGTGGGCCAAAATATGGAAAAATTATAGCTCTCAAATTGTGGTAATGCAAAAGCTATTTTTTGCAATAAAAAGCATCTTTTAGCGTGTGACAGCTGCCAAACATAAAAACCCGGTATAAAAACCCGTTATAAATAGTAAATCAAACCCCCCTTTATCACCCTCTTAGCTAGCTCCCTTAGTTAGGGAAAAATAATCCAATTTTTAAAAAATATTTATTTCCATTTTACCATTAGGGTTAGGGTTAGGGCTAAAATTAGAGTTAAGGTTGGGGCTAAAGTTAGCATTAGGATTGGGGCTAGCGTTAGGGTTGGGGCTAGAGTTAGGGTTTGGATTACGTTTATGGCTGGGATTAGGGTTAGGGTTGGTATTAAGGTTGGTATTAGCATTAGGGGTGTGTCAGGATTAGGGGTGTGGTTAGGATTATGGTTGGGATTGGAGTTAGGGGTGTGTTGGAGTTAGGGTGTGTTGGGGTTAGGGTTGCGATTAGGGTTAGGGGTGTGTAGGGGTTAGGGGTGTGTTGGGGTTAGGTTTGTGGTGAGGGTTGGGATTGGGGTTATGGTGTGTTTGGGTTAGGGGTGTGGTTATGGTTAGAGTTGGGGTTAGGGGTGTGTTGGGTTTAGTGTTTGAGTTGTTTGAGGGGTGCAGTTTTTAGAATGGTGTCACTTTTGGGTATTTTGTATCATATAAACCCCTCAAAGTGACTTCAAATGTAATGTGGTCCCTAAAAAAAATGGTGGTATAAAAATTAAAAATCACTGGGCAATTTTAACCCTTATAACTCCCTAACAAAAAAAATGTTGGTTCCAAAATTGTGCTGATGTAAAGTAGACATGTGGAAAATGTTACTTATTATGTATTCTGTGTGACGTATCTGTTTGATTTAAGGGCATGAAAATTCAAAGTTGGAAAATTGCGAAATTTTCACCAAATTTCCATTTTTTTCACAAATGCAAGTTATATCAAAGAAATTTTACCACTATCATGAAGTAAAATATGTCACAAGAAAACAATGTCAGAATCACCAGGATCCCTTGAAGCGTTCCTGGGTTATAACCTCATAAAGAAACAGTGGTCAGAATTGTAAAAATTGGCCCAGTCATTAACGTGTAAACCACCCTTTGGGGGTAAAGGGGTTAAAAAACTAACAAAGCCAGGGAAACAGCTACATGGAGAAGTGAAGAGGAGCCATAGTCTGTGTGTGCACTGATATATGTACTTGCATTTGCACTTGCAAATCTAATCTGCATTTCAATGAAAATTAAATTAAGGAGCAATAGAACTGTGGATGGTGCAGGAAAAGGTATATTTCATAATTTTGTTTATCCTGCCTATCCCACACTACTTCTTATTGTTTAGGATAGTGTTTCTAACAGGTTCCCTAATTAATCATGTTATATAGTGGGGGAAATAAGTATTTGATTCCGTGCTGATTTTGTAAGTTTGCCCACTCACAAAGACATGAACAGTCTATCATTTTAAGTTTAGGCTAATTTTAACACTGAGAGATGGAAAATCAAAAATAAAATCCAGAAAATAACATTGTGTAAATTATACTGTATAAATGTATTTGCATTTTGCAGTGAGAAATAACAAACCATTAAGAGTTCTAGCTCCTACAGAACAGTTAGATGCTCCTAAACAACTCGTTACCTGCATCAAAGACTGCTATCATACATAGTCACCTTTATAAAAGACTACTGTCCACAGACTCAATCTTTCAGACTCTAACCTCTACAACATGGGCAAGACCAAAGAGCTTTATAAGGATGTCAGGGACAAGATAATAGACCTGCACAAAGCTGGAATGGGCTACAAAACCATAAGTAAGACGCTGGGTAAGAAGTAGACAACTGTTGGTGCAATAGTAAGAAAATGAAGAAAAAAAAATACAAAATGACTGTCAATCGGCATCGGTCTGGGGCACCTTGCAAAATCTCACCTCGTCGGGTATCGCTGATCATGAGGAAGATGTGAGATCAGCCTAAACCATCACGGGGGGAACTTGTTAATGCACTCAAGGCAGCTGGGACCACAGTCACCAAGAAAACCATTGGTAACACATTACGCCGTAAAGGTCTAAAATCCTGAAGTGCCCGCAAGGTCCCCCTGCTCAAGAATGCACATGTGCAGGCCCATCTGAAGTTTGCCAATGAACACCTGGATGATTCTGTGAGTGACTGGGAGAAGGTGCTGTGGTCAGATGAGACAAAAATTGAAGGCTTTGGCACTAACTCAACTCGCTGTGTTTGGAGGAAGAGAAATGCTGCCTATGACCCAAAGAACAGCGTCCCCACTGTCAAGCATGGAGGTGGAAACATTATGTTTTGGGGGTGTTCTCTGCTAAGGGCACATGACTACTTCACCGCATCAATGGGAGAATGGATGGAGCCAGGTACCATAAAATCCTGAATGACAACCTCCTTCCCTCCCCCAAGACATTAAAAATGGGTCATTGCTGGGTCTTCCTGCAAGGCCATGACCCAAAACATTCAGCCAAGGAAACAAAGGAGTGGCTCAAAAAGAAGTACATTAAGATCAGAGTGGCCTAGCCAGTCTCCAGACCTTACTCCCATAGAAAACTTATGGAGGAAGATGAAGCTCCATGTTAGGGCTAGCGAAACGCACCAAATAATTATAAGGATGTTATAAGGTGCGTTTGCAGCCCGGGATCCACCGTGCAGAGATGGAAGCTGCTGCTGAGTAATGATGGACTGTATGGCGGTATAATGTGGATGCACACACGGGTTAGCTTCACCCGGTATGAAGGAATCAAACCCTGTTGCCTCACAGGGATGCGGTACTGTACAAAGAACGCAAGAATAGAGTCACAGAACTCTGTCCCAAGACTCAGGGAAAGCGTTCCTCTAGACCTCTTGCGCTCGACACCGCTACTGGGGTCTCAGAGATTTAAAGAACTAATAATTTACTGCACAAGAGTGCGTGAAGTGCCGCTCTGGCGGATGCCACTAACCACCCAGACTTGGGCCAGGAAAGTGCTCTATTAGCGCACGGCACCGCACTGGAAGTCACTGCTATCAGACGCTGTATCGTGTGCTAGCTGTGCGGATAGCTCTGTCAGGCGCTAGGTAGCTTCCATCATTCGTGAACAGTCAACAACACTAGGGATGGGAATGATTCGAAGTTTTCATCCATCGACAGGCATACACACACACAATAAATTTATACTAGCGCATGGCTGTGCGGCCATGCAAACCTTTTATAGCGAAAGCTCTCCAGGACCTTCCTAGTGGTCCAATTGGAGCTGCTACAGGACAGGTCGTTCTTTGGGCATGCTCAGAAGAAGAAAAGCAGGACTTAGTCCCAGGGATGCCTGCTCGTCGCTGATCAGTACTGGTTACAATGGCTGAGCCTGGAAGGACAGTAGTAACCAGCCGCACAGTATCAGCTTGAGACAGATGCTGGGACAGATGTCTCTGCTGAGCAGGCTCCACTGCGGCCGAAGGAGAGTGGGAGACCGCAGCGGGGATGGTTCAAGATTTGCACAGCGGCGGAAACTCGACACATAACACTCCAACTTGCCAAGCTAAGCTACTGCCTCAAAATCTTAATGATTTAAAGATGAAGTGGAGTGGACCAAAATTCCTTCTGACATGTGCGCAAACCTCATCATCAACTACAAAAAAAGTCTGACTGCTGTGCTTGCCAACAAAGGTTTTGACACCAAGTATTAAGTGTTGTTTACCAGAGGGATCAAATACTTATATCTCACTGAAAAATGCAAATACATTTATATAATTTATACAATGTGATTTTTTGGATTTTGTTTTTGATATTCTATCTCTCAATATTAAAATTAACCTACCCTTAAAATTATAGACTCGTCATGTCTTTGTCAGTGGGCAAACTTAAAAAATCAGCAAGGGATCAAATACTTCTTTCCTCCACTGAATGTATCCTTATTTGTCATGTATGAAACATGAATACACAGGAATAAATAAATTATACTGGATTTGGTAAAAAAAAAAGCTATTAATATGCTAATAGTACACAGTGGAATAATTTAATAAGCGGGATGCCTTTATAACAGCAGAATAATATATTGATGACAGCACTTTAGTCTTCTAAACACTTAACCTGGGCATATTTCATACTGCAAGCGGCAGGGTTATGTTTCTTCACAGTATCCGCATGGTTTGCTGGATGTATGGTATATTAATCATTATTTATTGTATACTTGGCAAGCTTTGTGCAGCAATAGTGAATATTGTTTAGCATTATTTGGCACATACAACAATTGCCGTTTCCTCCCTTGGGCCTCTTTTATACTTGATTTGTTGTTGGTTATAAACTCGAGGGAAGTCTATTTTAAAACCTGAAGAGTTATTACATGTGTGCTTATTTTTTTTTTACATATAAAAGTTCACACAGTGGGAGAATGAGCAGACGCATAATGAAATGTTCAAATTTATTTTTCTTCACATTTTCTTTAAAAACAAGTCCCCTTTGAATGCAAAGTTTACACATTATTCTTTATCTAACTTTATCTCATCCTTCCTTCAATTATGTGTGCTGTAAAGAATACTATCTTATTCTTGAGCTTTGCCTTTAGGGAGTATCCTGCACAGCATATGTACACCCTGTAGAGTGTTTGCCTCTTTTACACAGATATGAAGCAAAAAGTCACTGAAATATATTATAGTTCATGAAAATACTGGAACCACGCCACCGATAATCCAATCCAGCTCGAATAATTTCAATATCGTCTATGTCATCTCTTGCTATAATTTCATTTTGCAAAATAGGACAACTAGAACATGGCACCAATGTCTCATTACTGCCTGTCTGACCAATGTACTAGAACAAAGTAGCAACAGTGCTGGTAGAGCCAGTGTTTGCATGTAAAACTATTTGGGGGACAAAGCAGCGCACACATAGAGTGAAAGATTGGAGTATGCCCTCACCGGGTGGTGTGTGTAGGAAAAACACCTATAGAAGCATGTAACTGCTGCTGCGCCCCTTGAGAAAGACTTCTTCCAGATGAGTAATAGTATGAGGGGACAATGTCACGCTGAACCACATGCACTGTGGTAAATGAGGAGCCTTTTGTGTTCCAAAATTGTTCTTTATTGTACCAACTCGTTTCTGCAGCGTTCTGGCACCTTTCTCAAGGTAGAAAAACAAATATCAGATGTTATACTGTTATACTTGTTGATATCTGAGCAGGGAATATTTCCAGTAATCATGGTTGGTGATGCTGTACCATGCCTTGAGCAGCTCCATATGACTTGTGTACAGTGGGGTATTAGAAAATGCTCGGGAGCATCTGTGGGCCTGAGAGAAGTAGGAATTTCCTTTTAGTAACTATACAGAATGGCTAAGTGACTAGAACCAATTTTCCAAGGTACTTATTCCGGACTCCGTACACAGACCAGAAAGTAAGACGAAAGTATAAGTTAATCTTTGCCATTCCTTGTGCCCGAGCTCAATAAATTGTGCTACTTTGGATGCCAAAGATTGAAACAGCCAAACTGTGTGCCATAGACTATAACCCCTAAGCTAAGGTCCATTGTTTGTGACTTTTAAGCTTTGTTTTGAACCAGAGCCGATGTAATCTGTGTTAGAAGGTCATAGTCACCACCATGAAAGGCCCAAAGGCCTTAACCCATATTCCTCTTACATACCTGCCATCGAAAATACAAGCTGATGAGATAGACAAAATTGTACAGCACTTTTCTCACCCTGCTGCCACTTATTTTTAGCACACAGTGGGAGTGACAGTGATCAGACGCCCAACAATATACCACCAATATTTGAATGATGTAAACTAGTCTAAACTAAACAGTGTTTTAAAGTGGTTTTATGAGCTGAAAAAAAGGATGGCCTGTTCTGTAATGAGTCCCCAAAAACCATGTTAACTTTAGTTTCCCTTTTTAGTTTCCCTCCAGTCATAGTTATAGAATGTTAGAGTTGGAAGGGACCTTTAAGGTCATCATGTCCAACCCCCTGCTCAATGAATGATTCACTAAATCATTTTAGACATTTTAGTCTGTCCAGCCTCTGTTTGAAGACTTCCTTTCATGGAGAACTCACCACCTTTCATGGCAGCCAGTTCCACTCATTGATCACCCTCACTGTCAAAAAGTTTTTTTCTAGTATCTAATCTGTATCTTCTCCCTTTCAATCCCCTAGAGCTATCCTTGTGGTCGGTTATTGTTTAAACTCTGAACTGTTTCTATGCACCCCTAAACTACATTTCCCCGGAGGCAGTGCACCCAAGCTTCTGTGTCTGAGCTGTGTCTGTCCCAGAGATCTTTCACTCCAACTCTCAGTGCCTGCACTCACCAACTACAAAGCACCATTCTGAGACTCCTATGTAGTCTGAAGATGAATAAATTGCTGCCACAATTTTTCTCTATCCTAATTGTCCTTGAGACTCTCCTGTACTGTTACAGGTGCTGAGACTAGCACCACATAGGCTTAAAGTACTACAGGGAAGCAATGAGTCATGATCTAGAATTCTGGAATGCCCACCACCGTCTCTCTGGTCAAAGTCACAAGCTTATTAACTTACTTTGGAGCCTGCACTGGCTCTATGGGTTTTGATATTTTCATATACCCCCTCGCTGTACAGATTGCAAGACAATAATTTGACAAAGATCACAGGCCATGCCCCCAATGACATCACCATTCGGAGCTTCATTTACCTATAAAATGTAATCTAAGTATTTGAATTATTTTTTGTTACAGTCCAGCACTAATTGCAGAAGGACTCGTCAGACTCATAGAAGATGAAACCGCAAACGGCGCCGTAATGAAAATTACAACATCTCTGGGAATTCATTTTGAAGAATTCAGTGCCCTCCAAACGTCAAAAGTTTAAATCCTGGAACAGAAGATTATTCGTTGTTGAACTCTAGCTAAAGTGAATACTCCTTTTTTGCTATAGACGGGAAAAAATGAAAAATCTTCAAAATAATCCGTTAAGTTAGAAGACATGTAAATGTTTGCTTTTAGACATCACCTATCCAACATTCTGTACTAATTATTTTTTACAGCAATCAGACCTTTTCTGATAACACATCTCCAAATGTTTAGAATAGATAAATGATTTAAAAGGTATGACCTGAGTTAATGGGAGCTGGCTGACTGGTCATTTCTATAGCTAAGCCAGCCCCTTCTCTTTCTATGCATTGGTTGTGAAAGAGAAGAGGACTTGCTTAACCATTAAAAAGGATCATTTTTGTTATTTTTACAAGTATTATGCTCTTGGGTCTGGAGAAACCCTAGAGCCTAGTAAGGGACATTCGATTCACAGAGAATAACCGGAAATTGAATATTCTAGGAAATTCTGTGTGAACAGGTGAATTTGAATTATGCCTGATCGTCTCATTTCTACAGCAACCAAATTAATTGCAAAACCATTTTTCCCTTTAACTAAATATGAGAACAATTTCCCCAATGTGTCACTCTTATGCCAAAGATGTGACCTGTGCCTTGGTATATGTGACGTGTGCATCCTTTGCACTTACAATAGATTAATATTTAGAAAGCTTTGAATAAACTGTGAAATGAGGTGAGTTATTAAACAGGTTTCTCTTTGCAGGATTAGACACACAACATATTTTTCTGTTCAAACCTGCAGTATACGCCCCGGCAAAAATGTTATTAGCCATGGCACCTTCCAACCGGCAAAGAGGAAAATTGATCCATTCATTGTGAATCAATGTAGCAAATGTAAATAATTAAATTATAGTCTTCATGATTGTAAGTGATATGCTGTGATATTAATTGTGAATTTATTTCTTTGAGTTTGTTGTCAGTTTGTCTTCTCATTTATCATAATACACATTTTATAGTGGCAAAATGTCAGGAATTTGGGATCCAATGTTTAACCTTGACAAATGTGTAAAAAATGTCAAATGTATCATGCAGTCCATTAAATAATGCACACTGCTAAATCTGTTCAAATTGTTGGAATTCTTTTAGCAATTGAAAAAAGTCCCCGCGAGTAAAGTACTTGTTTAAATCCTGTAAGTCATACCGGGTGAAAATAAACTGTTGTGCGTGTATGTGTGCACATAAGTAATTTCACTATTCTTTTATTCATCCTGCATATGTTGTCAGTAGTGATGAGTGAGTGTACTCGTTGCTCGGGTTTTCCAGCGCACGCTCGGGTGGTCTCCGAATATTTGCAACTGCTCGGAGATTTAGTTTTCGTTGCCTCACCTGCATGATTTACGGCTGCTAGCCAGCCTGAGTACATGTGGGGGTTGCCTGGTTGCTAGGGAATCCCCACATGTATTCAAGCCGTCTAGCAGCCATAAATCATGCAGCTGAAGCAACGAAAACTAAATCTCCGAGCAGTTACAAATACTCGGAGGACACCCGAGCGTGCTCCGGAAAACCCGAGCAACGAGTACACTCGCTCATCACTAGTTGCCAGTTTTATTCTGTGCAAAATACCATATATACTCGAGTATAAGCCGAGATTTTCAGCCCAAATTTTTGGGCTGAAAGTGCCCCTCTCGGCTTATACTCGAGTTACGGTGGGCGGCAGGGTCGGCGGGTGAGGGGGAGAGGGCGCTGAGGCATACTTACCTAGTCCCGGCACTCCTGACGCTGCCCCTGCCTGTCACACTGTCTCCGGGTGCCGCAGCTCTTCCCCTGTTCAGCGGTCACGTGGGACCGCTCATTAAACCTATGAATATGGACTCCACTCCCATAGGGGTGGAGCCACATATTCATTCCTCTGAGCGGTGCCAGTGACCGCTGACAGGAAGAGCTGCGGCACCCGGAGACAGTGTGACAGGCAGGTTCAGCATCAGGAGCGGCAGGACTAGGTGAGTATTTTATATTCACCTGTCCCTGTTCCACATGCCGGGCGTCGCTCCATCTTCCCGGCGCTGCTCTGTCTTCCCGGCGTCTCTGCGCTCTGACTGTTCAGGTCAGAGGGCGCGATGACGCATATAGTGTGCGCGGCGCCCTCTGCCTGATCACTCAGTGCGGAGAGACGCCGGGACGAGAAGCCGGAACGAGACGCCGGGAGCTGCAATCAAGAGAGGTGATATATGGCTTTTTTTTTTTTATTATTGCAGCAGCAGCAATGGCAGAGCTTTATTAGGAGCATATATGAGGCAGTAATGAACGGTGCAGAGCACTATATGGCAGAGCTATGGGGCAATAATGAACGGTGCAGAGCACTATATGGCACAGATATGGGGCAATAATGAACGGTGCAGAGCACTATATGGCAGAGCTATGGGGCAATAATGAACGGTGCAGAGCACTATATGGCACAGCTATGGGGCAATAATGAACGGTGCAGAGCACTATATGGCACAGCTATGGGGCAATAATGAACGGTGCAGAGCACTATATGGCAGAGCTATGGGGCAATAATGAACGGTGCAGAGCACTATATGGCACAGCTATGGGACAATAATGAATGGTGCAGAGCACTATATGGCACAGCTATGGGGCAAGAATGAACGGTGCAGAGCACTATATGGCACAGCTATGGGGCAAGAATGAACGGAGCAGAGCACTATATGGCACAGCTATGGGGCAAGAATGGACGGTGCAGAGCACTATATGGCACAGCTATGGGGCAAGAATGAACAGAGCAGAGCACTATATGGCACAGCTATGGGGCAAGAATGAACGGTGCAGAGCACTATATGGAGCATCTATGGGGCAAAAATGAACGGTGCAGAGCACTATATGGCAGAGCTATGGGGCAAGAATGAACGGTGCAGAGCACTATATGGCAGCTATGGGGCCATAATGAACGGTATGGAGCATCTATTTTTATTTTTGAAATTCACCGGTAGCTGCTGCATTTTCCACCCTAGGCTTATACTCGAGTCAATAAGTTTTCCCAGTTTTTTGTGGCAAAATTAGGGGGGTCGGCTTATACTCGGGTCAGCTTATACTCGAGTATATACGGTATGTCCCTAAGTATCAATTTCCTATAAACTAGTGGTTAGATACTTGATGATGTGATATTTTTTATTTGCTCTGATATCACTGAGCAGTATAGCTGTAAATCCAGCTCTGAGGTGAGAAAACAGGCAGCATCTGTTTATGGGCTTGTCTTTCTCAGTCTTGCAGCTGTCTTCCCTCTCAATTTACCATAGAGTTTTATGGTCTGTGTGTAATCTGATCCATCAGTTAGCAAAAACTCCTTTGGCTCCCATGATAGATTTTGGTATTTTTAGGGCAAATTTATGTTTATGAGTTATGAGCAGGGAATGAGATAGAGGTTAAAAGAAGTTACTTGTAGTTGGAGAAAAACAATTTTTTCTCTAATAAGATATTAGAAAGTTAGTTATACTCACTTGTACTATTGATTTATGCATTTTTGTTGAAAAGACAGGGCATGTATTATGTTTCAATTAAAGGCAGCTCTTTTATACAGTCTATGAATTTGTCATTCCTCTCTAATTGCCATGTAGTTTCTGCATTATAACTCATTAAGGAAATACATTATTCTGATATCTGTGTTTTGCAGAGAGTTACATGTATTTTTTTTATAAATGATAAAATAGATGCACACTTTGGTGCTTTAATCAATAAAGTCACAAAGGCAGCTGTCAAAGATAACAGCCGGAGGGTCGCGCAGATCCCACCCCTGTTACCAGTTTGTCAGGAATGTCACCGAGCCCACTGCTGTCACCAGCTTGTCAGGAGACGCAACTCCGCTGCAATCAGTCATCAGGACAATTACGCAATTGACTGAGGAGTAATGGATGGGGCTGCGGCTGCTTCCTAGGCTAGTTATCGAGGAACTCACAGTGATCGTATGGTATATATAGCTCTGAATCCGATGCATCGAATATATTTTTACCCCTGTACGGTCAGTGCCAACTCCACAATAACAGAAAGAACTATCTGCCATCACCAATCGTTTATACAGGACGATTGGACACTGGTAGCATATGGCTTCAAAGGTGCGGTTTTTAGAGCAAGAGGAACATAGCTATTACATTTAATCTGGGAAGATACTGTATATAAAAATATACAATGATGGTACAAAACATCGAGAACACAATACAGTACATACCGTACAATTACATGTGATAAAATGGAATAACAAAAGGAAATTACTTAACCTGATGTTGCAGGAGGGAAAAAGGGGGGGGGGGGACCTGAGGGCAATACTAATAATTAGCTATAGTATCACTGACTACATGCTAGAAACATGTATGGTACCAAAAAGAGGAAAAAAGGTAGTGTGTATAAGGAAGGATCACCAAAATTAGTATAGCAAAATGTATATATAAATTTATTGAAACATATCAACAAAAGGCAAACAACCAAACAATTAAAAGCAATAAAAAAATATAACGTTAACAACCATAGGAGGCCTTGTTGGTGCCCCCCAAGGAAAGCACCTACCTCCGCTAAATGTACAGTAAGTATATTATGGTAAACTACACTGAAAAGCTGAAGTCATTAACTGCTGTACAGGATGATCTTGCATATAAATCTAAAACGACTCATCAGAATGCAATATGCCCGAATGGGCAAATACAATATATGCACAAAATACACTGCTCAAAAAAATAAAGGGAACATTTAAAAAACAGAATATAACTCCAAGTACAGTACAGACCAAAAGTTTGGACACACCTTCTCATTTACTTTGATTTTGAGTATCATTCCAAATCCAGACCTCCATGGGTTATTCATTTTGATTTACATTGATCATTTTTATGTTTTATTGTTATCAACACATTCCACTATGTACCGTAATGAATAAAGATTTGCAACTGAAATATTTCATTAAGTGATATCTAAGATGTGGTATTTTAGTGTTCCCTTTATTTTTTTGAGCAGTGTATATAGTATCAGAGACAAATAAAGTTTAAACACGATGAAAAAACTGCAAGCTGACAAATGACAAAGAATGTGATAGTGCACAAAACCCCAAACTCTTCCTAAAAAATAGTTCAATGAGGAAGGACAAATTAGTCCAAAATCAAAAAAGAGAGAGGGAGGAATGGGACTGCAGAGAACTTGTTAGATCCTGAAATAAGAGAGTCACATGGTCATGGTAGTGGAGGAGGGGAGACACCCCACGCGTATCGCCACACAGCTTCCTCAGTGGAAAGTCTTTGATTTTGGACTAATTTGTCCTTCCTCATTGAACTATTTTTAGGGAGAGTTTTGGGTTTGTGTACTATCACATTCTTTATCATTTGTCAGCCTGCAGTTTTTTATCCTATTTAAACTTTATTTGTCTCTGATATTATATATTTTGTGCATATATTGCATTTGCCCATTCGGGCGTATTGCATCCTTTTGAGTCTTTTTAGATTTATATGCAAGACCATCCTGTCCAGCACTTAATGACTTCAGTTGTTCAGTGTAGTTTACCATAATATATTTCCGGTACATTAAGTGGAAGTAGGTGCTTTCTTTGGGGAGCACCTACAAGGCCCCCTATGGTTGTTTTATGGTTTTTTATTGTTTTTAATTGGTTGTTTGCCTTTTGATATGTTTCAATAAATTTATATATACCTTTTTGCTATACTGATTTTGGTGATGCTTCCTTATACACGCTACCTTTTTTCTCTTTTTGGTAACACTGATGTTGCGGAAGTGGTGTTGATTTTGAAAGTACTCCAATTGGGAAAATGTACAACTCTCACAGCGTACTATGTCTTCCAGAATGAACAAGACAGACACCCAAATTCTGCTTTTTATTAGATCAAGGTTACATCCTTATACTTCCTCTTGGTGAGCTCATATGGGGGCTAGTTTGTGGGATGTGCTAGGTATGCTAAAATTTTAGATCATAGATGTTGTTTCTTATCGCAATTTTATCTTTCTATAGAGATGAACCATGGCATGGATAGCACCATCCATTATGCCAATATTAAGTTGGAGGGGTTCTGCCGGCCTTACGGTGATGTGAGTGAATGCGTATGTATTACGGCGCATGCAGATACTCACCTTGCTTTCTGGGTCCCTCGCCGTGTCCCGCCTCCTCTTCTGGGTCCTCAGCCGCGCTGGGGATCCTGTTCCCTGTGCATGCGCGCTAGGCCGCTTAGGTCGCAGTCGTGCGCATGCCCGGTTTCTTTATGAAGCTGGGTTGTACTGACCCGGAAGCGCTGTCATGTCTGGGCAGTGGCCTTCTGGCATATCAGGTCGCTTCCTGCTAGAGGAAGCGCCTGATTGTTATTGTGCCTTCCAGGTACACTAAGGTTTCTGCACGTCAGGTCCCTGTACGCTTCCAGTGTGTGCGTGCTCTGCTCAGTCCCTGTATGCTTGCAGTGCGTGCTCGGCTATGTCCCTGTATGCTTCCAGTGTGTGTGTGCTCTGCTCAGTCCCTATATGCTTCCAGTGCATGCTCTGCTCTGTCCCTGCACGCTTCCAGTGTGTGCGTGCGTGTGTGCGTGCGTGCTCTGCTCTGTCCTTGGGAGAAGCCAACCACCAGAACTCTAGATAAAACCATGAAGATCCAGACAAGATAATATAGTATAAGATATATACAGTGGGGCAAAAAAGTATTTAGTCAGTCAGCAATAGTGCAAGTTCCACCACTTAAAAAGATGAGAGGCGTCTGTAATTTACATCATAGGTAGACCTCAACTATGGGAGACAAACTGAGAAAAAAAAATCCAGAAAATCACAGTCTGTTTTTTTAACAATTTATTTGCATATTATGGTGGGAAATAAGTATTTGGTCAGAAACAAACAATCAAGATTTCTGGCTCTCACAGACCTGTAACTTCTTCTTTAAGAGTCTCCTCTTTCCTCCACTCATTACCTGTAGTAATGGCACCTGTTTAAACTTGTTATCAGTATAAAAAGACACCTGTGCACACCCTCAAACAGTCTGACTCCAAACTCCACTATGGTGAAGACCAAAGAGCTGTCAAAGGACACCAGAAACAAAATTGTAGCCCTGCACCAGGCTGGGAAGACTGAATCTGCAATAGCCAACCAGCTTGGAGTGAAGAAATCAACAGTGGGAGCAATAATTAGAAAATGGAAGACATACAAGACCACTGATAATCTCCCTCGATCTGGGGCTCCACGCAAAATCCCACCCCGTGGGGTCAGAATGATCACAAGAACGGTGAGCAAAAATCCCAGAACCACGCGGGGGGACCTAGTGAATGAACTGCAGAGAGCTGGGACTAATGTAACAAGGCCTACCATAAGTAACACACTACACCACCATGGACTCAGATCCTGCAGTGCCAGACGTGTCCCACTGCTTAAGCCAGTACATGTCCGGGCCCGTCTGAAGTTTGCTAGAGAGCATTTGGATGATCCAGAGGAGTTTTGGGAGAATGTCCTATGGTCTGATGAAACCAAACTGGAACTGTTTGGTAGAAACACAACTTGTCGTGTTTGGAGGAAAAAGAATACTGAGTTGCATCCATCAAACACCATACCTACTGTAAAGCATGGTGGTGGAAACATCATGCTTTGGGGCTGTTTCTCTGCAAAGGGGCCAGGACGACTGATCCGGGTACATGAAAGAATGAATGGGGCCATGTATCGTGAGATTTTGAGTGCAAACCTCCTTCCATCAGCAAGGGCATTGAAGATGAAACGTGGCTGGGTCTTTCAACATGACAATGATCCAAAGCACACCGCCAGGGCAACGAAGGAGTGGCTTCGTAAGAAGCATTTCAAGGTCCTGGAGTGGCCTAGCCAGTCTCCAGATCTCAACCCTATAGAAAACCTTTGGAGGGAGTTGAAAGTCCATGTTGCCAAGCGAAAAGCCAAAAACATCACTGCTCTAGAGGAGATCTGCATGGAGGAATGGGCCAACATACCAACAACAGTGTGTGGCAACCTTGTGAAGACTTACAGAAAACGTTTGACCTCTGTCATTGCCAACAAAGGATATATTACAAAGTATTGAGATGAAATTTTGTTTCTGACCAAATACTTATTTTCCACCATAATATGCAAATAAAATGTTAAAAAAAACAGACAATGTGATTTTCTGGATTTTTTTTTCTCAGTTTGTCTCCCATAGTTGAGGTCTACCTATGATGTAAATTACAGACACCTCTCATCTTTTTAAGTGGTGGAACTTGCACTATTGCTGACTGACTAAATACTTTTTTGCCCCACTGTATCTTTATTTAGTAGCAACAGATGCACTTAACATGAATTGTGTGCATGTATCAGGACATTTTATACAGACATACAAAAAATATTAAAAAACAAATTTAATGAATGGTGGACTCATAAGATGAACATAAATGGCCTCCTACTAAGGATATTAGAGATCTCCACAATTAAGGTGAAAAGACTAAATAAGAACTTAATACAAAACAATAACTCAAATGTTGAATCGCATTTATTAGAAAAAATCTCAGCAACAACCAAAACTGCATCAGTGTCACAAAATAAG
Source organism: Ranitomeya imitator (assembly GCF_032444005.1). NCBI lineage: Eukaryota > Metazoa > Chordata > Amphibia > Anura > Dendrobatidae > Ranitomeya > Ranitomeya imitator. The sequence goes on along the minus strand of NC_091282.1, from coordinate 1,084,862,040 downwards.
CAGCTAAACCTCCATGTAGTATTCAAAGTGCATTGTGCATAGTGCCAAAATTAGCAATGGTGATCTGTACCTTAAGGTGCCACTAGTTCCTAAACACGCCCACATGATATATGCCAACTTCCCTAGAGGATTTGATCTCTCTGGCCACACTTATTGACCTACACTTCCAGGAGCGCTCCCGGGAGAGGAGACACCATCGTCCGGTTTCCTCCATTAATAGATCTTTCAGCCTGTGATCTGTGGTATCCTCTTCCATTCCCGTGCCTGAACCTATGCAGATGGATCAGGTCAAGATGTCGAATCGGCATCGGAAAGAGAGGGTTGCACAAGGGCTTTGTTTTTATTGTGGTAGTGCCTCGCATTTACTCCGTTCCTGCCCTGTTAGGCTGGGAAACTCCTCCACCTAGGTCAGGTAAGAGAGTCCTCCCTGGGTGTGTGTGACTCCTCTCTAGCTTTAACTATGCCTGTCCAAATAACTTCTATGAATGAGCGCTACTCAGTTTTGGAGTATTTGAATTCGGGCGCGGCAGGCAACTTCATTAGTCTGGAGGAGGTAAAGAAGCACCAGATTCCGGTCAGGATTCTGAAGGAATCCGCATCTGATTTCCTCTGTGCATGGAAGGTCCTTACAAGAGACCATCATTAAGGTTACTCAGAAAACGGGCTAAAAAAAAACCTGGTCACCAGTCCTTTTATCAAAGGAAGTTCTTTCCTAATAAGGGTACTGCAATATTGTGGAATACCATGGAATTGCAGTATATAGTGCAAGCGATCAAATGATTTCAGGTTCAGGTTTCCAAAAGGGTCTGCAAATAATGTAAAAAAAAAAAGGTTTTAAGAAATATAAAATAAAAAATATATAAATTGGCATATGTATTCTAATCACCTACTTTTCCCATTTTAAATAAAATGCTCGGATGCTCATAACTTGAATGGAGTAATTCCTAATGCTCAAATGCTCGTTTTGAGTAACGAGTATAATAGAGTCAATGGAGAATCTGAGCATTTTTCCGGCAGACCCTAAAAAGAGGTCTGGGAGATAATGAGATCAGGATGACCCCTGGAAGCATCGCTGTCTCCCAGATCACTGCTGAGAACAATGGTGTCACACTTTTAAGGCCCCTTCACATTAAGCGACGCTGCAGCGATACCGACAACGATCCGGATCGCTGCAGCGTCGCTGTTTGGTCGCTGGAGAGCTGTCACACAGACCGCTCTCCAGCGACCAACGATGCCGGTAACCAGGTTAAACATCGGGTTACTAAGCGGAGGGCCGCGCTTAGTAACCCGATGTTTACCCTGGTTACCAGCGTAAAAGTAAAAAAAAAAACACTACATACTTACCTACCGCTGTCTGTCCCCGGCGCTCTGCTTCTCTGCACTCCTCCTGTACTGGCTGTGAGCACAGCGGCCGGAAAGCAGAGCGGTGACGTCACCGCTCTGCTTTCCGGCTGACCGACGCTCACAGCCAGTACAGGAGGAGTGCAGAGCACAGCGCCGGGGACAGACAGCGGTAGGTAAGTATGTAGTGTTTGTTTTTTTTTACTTTTACGCTGGTAACCAGGGTAAACATCGGGTTACTAAGCGCGGCCCTGCGCTTAGTTACCCGATGTTTACCCTGGTTACCAGTGAAGACATCGCTGGATCGGTGTCACACACGCCGATCCATCGATGTCCACGGGAGATCCAGCGACGAAATAAAGTTCTGGACTTTGTTCAGCGACCAACGATCTCCCAGCAGGGGCCTGATCGTTGGTCGCTGTCACACATAACGATTTCCTTAACGATATCGTTGCTACATCACAAAAAGCAACGATATCGTTAACGATATCGTTATGTGTGAAGGTACCTTTACTCCACTTTAAGGACTGAAAATAAAACATTCAAAATTGACAATAAATTGGAGTTTACATGAAAAAAATCTTAAACATTCTTTCCTTTATAATGACTTTTATATCAAGAAAAAATTAAAAAGGGTTTAAAAAAAAATTTTTTTACGTAAGCCAAAATTGAATTTTTTCATGAAACAATTGGAAATTTCTGTGTAAATTATAAAGGAAGCATGAACAGCCAAAAATGTGATGTAAGAGTGACTCAGATGCACCCTGGAATAGACATAAATGAGGGCCTCCTACAAATTCTGTTCAAATTGTTATGTAGTGGTACTCCTAGACTGCCAAAAATTACAAGCATGGTCATACATACAATCTTGAAGGCTTCAACCTCTTTCAAATATTATGAGCAAAATATAGTTGTGGTACTCCTCCACTCATAAAAGTTCTGCACAGTACAAAGCATATTAGCAACAAAAATCCCAGAACAGCGAACTTAACGCTGCTGTTGTCTTCGGTCTGGGGAGACCGATTTTGAACTTTGGTATTTTTTGGGGTGTTCAAGATGCGGTTCTGAAACTTGTGGTTGATTGACTTAAATGAGGATGGGTCAGTCGGCCATGAGTTTCAGAGCCGCATCTTGAATATTTTAAAGAATATTGAAGTTCAAGATCGGTCGTTTTTGACCGAAGACAACAGGAGGGTTAAAGCATCCAGGGAGCCATAGAGTATTTTAAACCACGTAGAACTATTTTATTAAATTTATAGCACAAACATGAGGATCCTAAATCAAGCATGCAGCCAAATGAAGTGCATGACTATGCATGAAAAATTAAATTCTGTATACACTCATTGCCCAATCCGATAGGGAGTGGATTATATTTTAATCCAGTCTATGCATGATCACAAGAGAACTGACTGACCCTCAAATTATGCCTATCCCTGGAGATATACCTGTGCATTGATAATGGAAGTCAGGGCTGGATAAATAGCATGTGCCGAGGTATAAACAAGCACAGGTACAGTGGGGAAAATAAGTATTTTATTCCTCACTGATTTTGTAAGTTTGCCCACTGACAAAGTCATGAACAGCCTATAATTTTAAGGGTAGGTTAATTTTAACGTTGAGAGATAGAATATCAAAAATGAGATCCAGAAAATCACATTGTATAAATTATATAAATGTATTTGCATTTTGCAGTGAGAAATAAGTATTTGATCCCCTACCAACCATTAAGTGTGCTGGCTGCAACAGACCAGTTAGATGCTCTTAAACAACTTGTTGCCTGTATTAAAGACAACCATCTTGCATAGTCACCTTTATAAAAGACTCCTGTCCACAGACTCAATCAGTCAGACTATAACCTCTACAACATGGGCAAGACCAATGAGTGTTCTAAGGATGTCAGGGACAAGATCATAGACTTAGACAAAGCTGTAATGGGCAACAAAACCATAAGACGCTGGGTGAGAAGGAGGCAACTGTTGGTGCAATAGTAAGAAAATGAAAGAAATACAAAATTATTGTCAATCAATAACAATCCTTGATCATGAGGAAGGTGAGAGATCAGCTTAAAACTATACGGGTGAACTTGTTAATGATCTCAAGGCAGCTGGGACCATAGTCATGGAGAAAACCATTGCTAACACATTATGCTGTAAAGATTTAAAATCCTGCAGTGCCCGCAAGGCCCCCTCTGTTCCAGAAGGTACATGTGTAGGTCTGTCTGAAGTTTGCCAGTGAACATCTGGATGATTCTGTGGGTGGGAGAAGGTGCTGTGGTCAGAGGATACAAAAATTGAGGTCTTTGGCATTAGCTCAACTCGCCGTGTTTGGAGGAAGAGAAATGCTGCCTATGACCCAAAGAGCACCATCCCCACTGTCAAGCATGGAGGTGGAAACATTATGTTTAGGGGTATTTCTCTGCTAAGGGCACAAGACTACTTCACAGCATCAATGGGAGAATGGATGGAGCAATGTGTTAGGGCTAGCGGAACGCACCAAATAATTAGAGAAAAAGAATAAGGTGCGTTCGCAGCCCGGGGTCCAGCTTGCAGAGATGGAACCTGCTTATTATGCTGCTGCTGCTGCCTCCTCAGCCCTGTCATACTTACCTGTCTTCAGTGTCCCAGCACGCCTCTCCTTCTACAGCTTCTTTCCCTCTGCGCTCGCTTCCGGCCTCTGCTTCTCGTGCGCGCGCATAATAGGTTCAGAGCTGCGCGCATGCACTTCTAATCCTCTGTCGGCGCTCCTTTTGTCCTCTCTATGGTCCTGGAGGACTAGTACCCGGAAGTCGGTGCTCCTTATCATCCTCTCTATGGTTCTGGAGGACTGGTACCCGGAAGTGCTGCGCTGCCATAAGGTATTTAAAGGGACACTGTCACCTGAATTTGGAGGGAACAATCTTCAGCCATGGAGGTGGGGTTTTGGGGTTTTTGATTCACCCTTTCCTTACCCGCTGGCTGCATGCTGGCTGCAATATTGGATTGAAGTTCATTCTCTGTCCTCCGTAGTACACGCCTGCACAAGGCAATCTTGTGCAGGCATGTACTACGGTGGACAGAGAATGAACTTCAATCCAATATTGCAGCCAGCATGCAGCCAGCGGGTAAGGAAAGGGTGTATCAAACACCCGAAAACTCCGCCTCCATGGCTCAAGATTGTTCCCTCCAAATTCAGGTGACAGTGTCCCTTTAAAAAGTTTTGTGAGCTTAATATATCAGCAAAATGTAACAGAAAGTGAGACTTCATGGATGTGTAATTAAATCCAGACATTTTTATCAATGCTTTTTTGTAGTGATATATATATACCCAAAATCTACCCAAGAACATATAATACTCTATGGATGAGCAACATAATAACGGAACATGAACAATTTTTAGAGGGTTACATGCCACTGAAATGTACCTGAGAAGACTTAATACTCTATGAATGAGCAATATGATACAGATACATTTTTGAGCAATTAATTTGCGGGTTAGATATACCACCAAAATGTACCCAAGAAGACGTAATAGTATATGAATGAGTAATTGAATTCAGATAAATGTTTCAACGCCTTTTTGGAGGGTTATATGCCACTAAAATTTATCCCAGAGCACGTAATACTGTATAAATGACTAATTGAATCCAGAAAAAAATATTTAACGCAAATATTTAGAAAGTGTAATTGATGAAAACTCATAAATGCTTTGCAGTAAGTGCAAAGCTAGGAAAAAATTATAAGAAGGGTCATTAGTTGAGTATAACTCGGTTTGTCATTTTTAAATAAAAAAGTAAAAGTGTGTTTTTTTTGTATTTCAAATAAAAGACTTTATTCTGGCTGTGTGTTTATTTACAATATAACTATAGGATTAGTAATGGATAGTCATATACACGTCTCTCCATTACTAATCCATGGGCTTGATGTCACCAGATAATATAAAGTTAACGTCAACCTCACAAATATGAATCATACTTGCCAGGGTCACAGGGCAACTGGAAAGAGCTGGGCAAAGTGCCAGAATTGGTGCATCTAATAGATGCACCTTTTCTGGGCAGCTGGGGGCTGCTATTTTTAGGCTGGGGTGGCAATACCCATAGCCCTTTACCAGCTTGAGAAAACTAGCCCCCCCAACTGTCTGCTTTAGCTTGGCTGGTTGTCAAAAATGGGGGAACCCCACATGGTTTTTTTTAAATTATTAATTTAAATGGTAAAAGACAATGGCATGTGAACCCCTCTATACTTGATAACCAGTCTTTCTAATGGTGATAGCTGATGGTTGCAGCCCTCAGCTGTCAGTTTTGCCTGGCTGGTTATCAAAAATACAGGGTAACCCATGCCATTTTTTTTAATCATTTATTTAGACCACAGGCTCCAGCTGATGAATACTCTTGTAAGCCGCCGCCTGTTTTTGCTGATATTAGTGGCAACAGGCGTAGGCTGATGGGAATAGTAGTCCCATCAGTCGATGCCAGTGACTGGAGGTAAACTTTTTATCTCCAATCATAGCTGTGATCTCACGTTGTCATTTGACAGCGTGGGAACCGTGTTTCTCTCACCAGCGGTAATGATTTTGCTTCCGATCAGAGGCAGTGTTTGCCATGCTGTCGTGCACAAGTGAATGGGGTCTGTGTTCGGTTTTGGGTACTGTTCTTGTAAACTGCAATCATACCCCATATCTGTCTTTGATCATACTTAGGACACTTGGCAGGGCAGATTTTGAATCACTAGATTCCTCAATCAATTGCTCTCAACAAACATCACGCCAAGAGCAAGGTGTTTAATAGTCTGCGAGGTCACAAAGAAACCCAAAGTAACTACTAAGCCACTAATGACTTCTCTCACATTAGCTAATGTTCAGGAGGACAATGAAGAACAATGGTGTGCATGATAATGTAGGGGATGTGACATTTATGTAATTTGTTTCCCCAAATGCCCTTTATTTCTGTAATGGGATACTGCTACACTCACTGGTGTATTGTCACTTTTGTATCTTTGATACTGCTACACGAATAATATGTATTACCATTCCTGCTAAATGTATATAGCACTTTATGTACATTTTATGTCATGTAAATGTGTATAGTATCCCTGCTATAGACAGGGAAAGTGAGTTACCCCTGGTTGGCAACTAGATGGGAGTATAATCTAAAAGGGGGAAGTATTACTCTAGTTTGGCCACTAGATAGGGCATTACAGGGTTAGCCTTATAGCACAGTATTAGGTAGGATAGGATATAGGAGGGGCACAGTGGGATAGGTAAGTGAGGTCTTCCTGATCAGTTCAGTTGGGGCTGGGGCACCCATGTTGCTCACTTGGGCTGGCTAGCCCAGGGCAACACAATGCCATGCAACGTTGTAAGAAGAGTGGGCCCAGCAGTTAGCATCCAGGAGGCCAGAGCACAGAAGAGAGAGCAGCAGCAGCAGTGCTAACGGTGCAGTATTAGTGGGACTGCAGTTTCTAGAGGAAGAAGGCTAAGCAGAATGGGTACAAGTTATCCAACATGTGGCAGATTTTTGCAAGGGCAACAATTCTAAGAACCGTGGTGAAATGGCTGAGAATACCCCCATGAGAGGCAGAAATTCTGGACATTGAGGACACTGAGAGACCGGAGGATACAATCCATCCCGGGCACAGGCTTAGCGGCAGAGAGAAGAGGCAAGCGAAAGCATTGACAATTGTTGTGATTGATTGTGCCCTGGATGATGCTGCGTTGAGTAAAGAAGTTGAAGTTAAAGTGAAGCCGGACTGTGACTCTTTACTTGTGGAACCGTTTGTAGAGAATACATTCCCATACCAGGAGATTCCAGATGATGCAGAGAAGCATCACCAATGTACTCAGGGTAGTAAACTAGTGCTACTGTCGGCCATGACTACAGCCTTGGCTCCATCCTACACTAGGACTATAAAGAGAAAGCCTTTGCTCTTTAAAGAACATTGTTGTCTGTCTGCAGTTTGGTAAAAATCTACCAGAACAGCTTGAAATATTTTGAAACAATGTTTTGTGGCTGAATGTGACGAAAATAGAACTTCTTAGTTTAAATAATAAAATTATATTTGGAAAAAGAAAAACAATAGATTATTGTGTAAACATCTTATACCAGATGTGAAACACAGTGCTCTTAGTATCATATTTTGTAACTACTTTGCTGCATCTGGGGCATGAAGTTTGGCCATTTGGACTCATATACAATATTTACCAATATAAAACAGTAAATTATGCTACCAGGTGTGCCATTTTTACTCCTTCTTGGGAAGATAATAGGAGTTACCAGTGTGAGCCAAGTAACTTAACACAGAACTGGAGAACTAAAATTTATCTACTAGCAAAGACATTTTGCTTCTCTCTGGGCTTTGCTGTATTGCAACAATGATACAACTTTGCATGTGATGTGGAAGCTGAAGATGAGAGGAACCTGTAGATGTGTCAAGTATAATAACACAAAGCTCTGCAGTGAGATCAAGAGAGCAGAAAGCGGCCATTACACATCACCCTGGTAACTATCCTATTTAAAATAATCTCAGAAAGAAGAGTTCTCTTGCAGGCAACATCCTCACCACAGCCTGGAAGATGTAATTTATATTATGTGATAAAAAATTATTTACAGCAAGGCATCTGATATGAGATATGTTCTGTCCCAACATGATGCAAATGGAGGTGTGGTTGACTATTAAGGGTTGTGAGAGAAATTCGTTCCTTCAGTATTTCCTCGATGTGAGGCAGACAGGACCAATGCTGTTCAGCGTCCGGAGAGATGATGCTCACCAGGGATTGTGCAATCTAGACTTGTTTATTTGGAAATCTGGATATACAGCGTATAACTGGTAATACAGTACTTTCTCTAGAAATGCAGGTGTAGACGAGGTACAGTAAGATGTAGCACCAAGTATGACTGCAATAATAATAAGTGTGAGCAGCAAGAGTGAACAGCAAGAGGTCGAAAGACTGATGCCTTCCTAAGCCCGTTCAAGCGTTTCCTCTTACCACAGCAAGTAAACTGAAAATGAAATGGCTGCCAGAGGAAGACTTGACCCCTGAACCGGAAGTGAAAGACATGCCAATAAGAGTTAATGAATAACAAGCTGCCATATGGAAAAAGGCCATTGGGTGGCAGCAGAGTAAAATATAACAACATACATGGAGCAGCACAAGATATACATGGATAACTCTCCTTAGCAGTCTATAACTTTGTATGTTAGTAGTTTAGATAGGTCAAATGCGGTGACAGAATTCCTTTAATTGTTATTTCCTACTGCATCATGATTCTTAGCCAGACACCAACATCTAGCAATCTTAGCTCATTGCTCATGGCAATGGCCTCACATTCAATTATATTCTTTTGCTTGTATGCTGCAACCACCAAAGACGTCTGAAACCAAGTCTTTGAAAACTTCATGCATGCTTGAGATACTTGTCCTGTTAGATGGTCTAACTACCTCCAAGTTTCATCTTCCACACGGGGCATGATATTTTCTCCTATGAATTTCTGATACTTATTTGAATCCATTTTGTCCTCTGCAAGCTGTAGGTTTTCAGCGCCAGAGGAAACGAAGCAGCCTCAAATGATCATCAATCAGCTGCCATACTTCACTATAGGCATGGTGTTTTTTTCAGTGTATTTTTCAATCATACTACCCCAGACATACCGTTGGCCAGGAAGTTTCTAGTTTTGTTTCAGCACTCCATAGATCAGAATCCAAAATTAATTTGGCTTATATGTTTCTGAGAATATTGAAACTGAGTTTACTTATCATTTTGTTTCTGTAAAGATGTTCATCTTAGACTTTAGGCATGGAGATATTCGGTGTTTAGTATGCACTGTTGTGAATTCTGTGGCTGAGTTCACTTCTGTGGTCACAAGTGGTATTGCAGTCTCTGGGCTTCCTCCCTCAGGTGTTTTGGTGAGCTCGTTGGCTGCCTTGCTATTTAGCTCCACCTGAGTCTGTCTTCCTTGCTCCTTGTCAATGTTCCAGTGTTGGATCTGAGCTTCTGCATCTTTCCTTGGGCCTGCTGCTCTGCTAGATAAGTGCTTCTAGTTTGTTTTCTGTTTTTTTCTGTCCAGCTTGCTTTTGTCTATTGCTGGAAGCTCTGAGAAGCAGAGGGGTGCACCGCCGTGCTGTTAGTTCGGCACGGTGGGTCTTTTTGCCCCTTTGCGTGGTTTTCGTTTTAGGGTTTTTTGTAGACTGCATAGTTCTCTTTGCTATCCTCGCTCTGTCTAGAATATCGGGCCTCACTTTGCTGAATCTATTTCATTCCTACGTTTGTCTTTTCATCTTGCTAACAGTCATTATATGTGGGGGGCTGCCTATTCCTTTGGGGTATTTCTCTGAGGTAAGTCAGGCTTGTATTTCTATCTTCAGGCTAGTCAGCTCCTCAGGCAGTGCCGAGTTGCATAGGTAGTTGTTAGGCGCAATCCACTGCTGCTTATAGTTGTGTGAGGATAGATCAGGTACTGCAGTCTACAGAGATTCCACGTCTCAGAGCTCGTCCTATTGTTTTTGGTTATTGCCAGATCTCTGTATGTGCGCTGATTACTGCACGCCGTGTTGCCTGATTGCCAGCCATAACAGTACAAGGAGCCCTTCTGGATTATGCTAAACGTTGTGGATTTTTCTTGGAGCCTTTGCGGTGTCCTATTCCGTTGAGAGGAATTGATGCCCTACCTCCGCATAGGAATTGTGATTGTGCTATCGATTTGATTCCTGGTAGTAAATTCCCTAAGGGTCGTTTATTTAATTTGTCCGTACCTGAACACACCGCTATGCGCAGTTATGTGAAGGAGTCCCTGGAGAAGGGACATATTCGCCCATCGTCGTCACCATTGGGAGCAGGGTTCTTTTTTGTAGCCAAGAAGGATGGTTCGCTAAGACCGTGTATTGATTACCGCCTTCTTAATAAGATCACTGTTAAGTTTCAGTATCCCTTGCCATTGATTTCTGACTTGTTTGCTCGGATTAAGGGGGCTAGTTGGTTTACTAAGATTGATCTTCGTGGTGCGTATAATCTGGTGAGAATCAGGCAGGGAGATGAATGGAAAACGGCATTTAATACGCCCGAGGGTCATTTTGAGTATCTGGTGATGCCGTTCGGACTTGCCAATGCTCCATCTGTTTTTCAGTCTTTTATGCATGACATTTTCCGTGAGTATCTGGATAAATTCTTGATTGTTTACTTGGATGACATTTTGATCTTCTCAGATGATTGGGAGTCTCATGTGAAGCAAGTCAGAATGGTTTTCCAGGTACTGCGTGCTAATTCCTTGTTCGTGAAGGGATCAAAGTGTCTCTTCGGTGTGCAGAAAGTTTCATTTTTGGGGTTCATCTTTTCCCCTTCTACTATCGAGATGGATCCGGTTAAGGTTCAGGCCATCCAGGATTGGACTCAGCCGACATCTCTAAAAAGTCTGCAGAAATTCCTGGGCTTTGCTAATTTTTATCGTCGCTTCATCTGTAATTTTTCTAGCATTGCCAGACCATTGACCGATTTGACCAAGAAGGGTGCTGATTTGGTTAATTGGTCTTCTGCTGCCGTGGAAGCTTTTCAGGAGTTGAAGCGTCGTTTTTGCTGTGCCCCTGTGTTGTGTCAACCTGATGTTTCTCTTCCGTTCCAGGTCGAGGTTGATGCTTCTGAGATTGGTGCAGGGGCGGTTTTGTCACAGAGAGGTTCTGGTTGCTCAGTGTTCAAACCATGTGCTTTCTTTTCCAGGAAATTTTCTGCTGCTGAGCGTAATTATGATGTGGGCAACCGAGAGTTGCTGGCCATGAAGTGGGCATTCGAGGAGTGGCGTCATTGGCTTGAGGGTGCTAAGCATCGCGTGGTGGTATTGACTGATCATAAGAACTTGACTTATCTCGAGTCTGCCAAGCGCTTGAATCCTAGACAGGCCCGTTGGTCGTTATTTTTTGCTCGTTTTGATTTTGTGATTTCATACCTTCCGGGCTCTAAAAATGTGAAGGCGGATGCTCTGTCTAGGAGTTTTGTGCCCGACTCTCCGGGGTTATCTGAGCCGGCGAGTATCCTCAAGGAAGGAGTCATTGTGTCTGCCATCTCCCCTGATTTGCGGAGAGTGTTGCAGAAATTTCAGGCTACTAAACCTGATCGTTGTCCGGCCGAGAAACTGTTCGTCCCTGATAGGTGGACTAGTAAAGTTATCTCTGAACTTCATTGTTCGGTGCTGGCCGGTCATCCAGGAATCTTTGGTACCAGGGAGTTGGTTGCTAGATCCTTCTGGTGGCCATCTCTGTCACGGGATGTGCGTGCTTTTGTGCAGTCCTGTGGAATTTGTGCTAGGGCTAAGCCCTGCTGTTCACGTGCCAGTGGGTTGCTTTTGCCCTTGCCGGTCCCGAAGAGGCCTTGGACACATATTTCGATGGATTTCATTTCTGACCTTCCCGTTTCTCAAAAAATGTCGGTCATTTGGGTGGTCTGTGATCGCTTTTCTAAAATGGTCCATCTGGTGCCCTTGGTTAAATTGCCTTCCTCCTCTGATTTGGTGCCTTTGTTCTTCCAGCATGTGGTTCGTTTACATGGCATTCCTGAGAATATTGTTTCTGACAGAGGTTCCCAGTTTGTCTCGAGGTTCTGGCGAGCCTTTTGTGGTAGGATGGGCATTGACCTATCTTTCTCCTCGGCCTTCCATCCTCAGACTAATGGCCAGACCGAACGAACCAATCAGACCTTGGAAACATATCTGAGATGTTTTGTTTCCGCTGACCAGGATGATTGGGTGTCATTTTTGCCGTTGGCTGAGTTCGCCCTTAATAATCGGGCCAGCTCGGCTACCTTGGTCTCTCCATTTTTCTGCAATTCTGGGTTCCATCCTCGTTTCTCTTCAGGACAGGTTGAGTCTTCGGACTGTCCTGGTGTGGATTCTGTGGTGGACAGGTTGCAGCAGATCTGGACTCAGGTAGTGGACAATTTGACCTTGTCCCAGGAGAAGGCTCAGCTTTTCGCTAATCGCAGACGCCGTGTGGGACCCCGACTTCGTGTTGGGGATTTGGTTTGGTTATCTTCTCGTCATATTCCTATGAAGGTTTCCTCTCCTAAATTTAAACCTCGTTTTATTGGTCCGTATAGGATTTCTGAGATTCTCAATCCGGTGTCTTTTCGTCTGACCCTCCCAGACTCCTTTTCCATACATAATGTATTCCATAGGTCGTTGTTGAGGAGATACGTGGCACCTATGGTTCCATCTGTGGAGCCTCCTGCCCCTGTTTTGGTGGAGGGGGAATTGGAGTATATTGTGGAGAAGATTTTGGATTCTCGTGTCTCTAGACGGAAACTCCAGTATCTGGTCAAATGGAAGGGTTATGCTCAGGAAGATAATTCCTGGGTTTTTGCCTCTGATGTCCATGCCCCAGATCTTGTTCGTGCCTTTCATGTGGCTCATCCTGGTCGGCCTGGGGGTTCTGGTGAGGGTTCGGTGACCCCTCCTCAAGGGGGGGGTACTGTTGTGAATTCTGTGGCTGAGTTCACTTCTGTGGTCACAAGTGGTATTGCAGTCTCTGGGCTTCCTCCCTCAGGTGTTTTGGTGAGCTCGTTGGCTGCCTTGCTATTTAGCTCCACCTGAGTCTGTCTTCCTTGCTCCTTGTCAATGTTCCAGTGTTGGATCTGAGCTTCTGCATCTTTCCTTGGGCCTGCTGCTCTGCTAGATAAGTGCTTCTAGTTTGTTTTCTGTTTTTTTCTGTCCAGCTTGCTTTTGTCTTTTGCTGGAAGCTCTGAGAAGCAGAGGGGTGCACCGCCGTGCTGTTAGTTCGGCACGGTGGGTCTTTTTGCCCCTTTGCGTGGTTTTCGTTTTAGGGTTTTTTGTAGACTGCATAGTTCTCTTTGCTATCCTCGCTCTGTCTAGAATATCGGGCCTCACTTTGCTGAATCTATTTCATTCCTACGTTTGTCTTTTCATCTTGCTAACAGTCATTATATGTGGGGGGCTGCCTATTCCTTTGGGGTATTTCTCTGAGGTAAGTCAGGCTTGTATTTCTATCTTCAGGCTAGTCAGCTCCTCAGGCAGTGCCGAGTTGCATAGGTAGTTGTTAGGCGCAATCCACTGCTGCTTATAGTTGTGTGAGGATAGATCAGGTACTGCAGTCTACAGAGATTCCACGTCTCAGAGCTCGTCCTATTGTTTTTGGTTATTGCCAGATCTCTGTATGTGCGCTGATTACTGCACGCTGTGTTGCCTGATTGCCAGCCATAACAATGCACGTTCCCTGAAACATCAGATGCCACTGCCACCAAAATTAATTTGGCTTATATGTTTCTGAGAATATTGAAACTGAGTTTACTTATCATTTTGTGTCTGTAAAGATGTTTATCTTATACTTTAGGCATGGAGATGCTCGGTGTTTAGTATGCACCTTCCCTGAAACCTCAGGGGCCACTGCCACCATATCTTACAGCAGTTATTTTGCAGTTACTAAAGGCTTTTTGTCCACTTGCCATGAATCTGGTAGCAGCCAGTGACAGCTTCCTCTTTTGAGGGATTCTAATCAGAGAGTTGAATAAATATGAGAACACAGAAGTCATTGCAAGTGTCATTAAATTTTAAGAAAACCAATTCTTAAATCATTTGTCTTAAGTTATGTTAATTGTTTTTGGTTGTTTGGATTATTGTAAACAGAACACTTGTAAATTTTGCTAATCGAATTTACTTTAGGGGTTTAATAATTTTGATTGCAACTGTAGTCAATATTCAGTTATTGCTTTGAATGATTATTCCCAAGAATCATATTATTTTTCGCAAAGCCCAACAAATGCAAAGTTATTAGTAATACATAGACTAAGCCCAATTTGAAGTTTATTTCTTATACAGTGGCTTACAAAAGTGTTCACCCTCTTGGCCTTTTACCTAGTTTGTTCGATTACAACCCGTGTTTAAATATTTTTGTAATCCGATTTTTGTATGATACATCAGCACTAAATAGTCTAAGTTGGTGAAGTGAGAAATATATATATTAATTTATGGGATCAAGTAACTAAAAATTCGCATGTGCCTTTGTATTCACCCTTTTTCAATGAAGCCCCTAAAAATATGTGTTGCAAGCAATTACCTTCATCAGTCACATGCTTAGTGAAAGGAAGTCCACCTGTGTGCAATTTAAATGTCACACGTTCTGTAAGTATATACACACCTTTTCTGAAAGGCCAAAGGGGCTGCAACACCCTTAACCCCTTAAGGACCAAGGGTCCGTAATTCCATCTCAGTTTTTGCTTCCCTTCTTCCCAGAGCCATAACGTTTGAATTTTTCTGTTGAAATGGCCATATGATGGCTTGATTTTTCCAGGATGAGTTGTACTTTTGAACAACATATTTAGTTTTACAAAATAGTGTACTGGAAAACAGGACAAAAATTCCAAGTGAGGTGAAATTGCACTTCTACAATTGCTTTTTTTTTTACTATGTTCACTAAATGCTAAAACTAACCTGCCAATATGATTACCCAGGTCATTACAAGTTCGCAGATTTCAAACATGTATAGGTTCTTTTGTATTTAAGTAGTAAAAAAACAAAGTTTGTAAAAGAAAAAGTTGCCATTTTCCAAGACCCTTAGCATCTCCGTTTTTCGGGATCTGGGACTGAATGAGGGTTTATTTTTGGCGTGCTGAGCTGAAATTTTTATTGACACTATTTGGGGAGTAGATATGATGTTTTGATTGCCTGTTATTGTATTTTCATTATGCTGTTTATAAATCGGATTCATTATTTTTATATATTGATAGATCAGGCAATTCTTAATGCAGTGATACCAAATATGTGTATTTTTTTTATTATTGTTTTATTTTAAATGTAGCTAATGAGGAGGAGGATTTAAACTTGTCCTGCTCTGTGTAGCAGTACTGCTCTTTTACTATGACAACCACAGGGGTCTCCTACAGACTCCGGGCTGCCATGCCAACCCTTCAGTGACCCACTGTCATGTGACATGTTAAATGCCGCTGTCAGAGATTGACAGTGGCATTTAACATGTTAACAGCCGCGCATGGATTGCGAATCCACCCGCGGATGTTAGAAGCATGTGACAGCTGATCAGATCAGCTGTCATGTGCCGGAAGAGGTGCGTGCTTATCACCAGACCTTGAACCAAACGGAGAGGCATCCTGTGATGAACACTGCACGTCATTGGGTGTTGAGAAGTTAAACAGAAGGCAGACCAGGGAAATCTCAAAAAAGTCAAGGACAAAGTTGTTGAGAAGTACAAATCAAGGTTGGGTTATAAAAAAATCCAAATCTTTGAAGATTCCCAGAGCACCATCAAAACCAACAAAGTAGAAATAACATGGTAGCACAACAAACCTGGCAAGAGAGGGATGCCCACCAAAACTCTCAGCCAAGGCAAATTAGGGCATTAATCAGAGAGAAACCACAGAGAGCAAAGGTAACCCTGAAGAAGCTGTAGAGTTCAAAAGCAGAGACTGGAGGATCTGTCCATACGACCACAAAAAACCATACACTCCATAGAGGTGGCATTTATGGAACAGTAGGCAGAAAAAAGCCTTTACTTAAAGACAAAAATGTAAGGCTCATTTTGAGTTTGCCAAAAGACATGTGGAAGACTGCCTAAATGTATGGAAGAAGGTGCGGTGGTCAGATGAGACTAAAATTGAACTTTTTGACCACTAAGGTGAATGTTATGTCTGGCCCCAAACCAACTCAACTCATCACCCAAGAACAGCATCCCCATAGTGAAACATGGTGCTGTCAGCAATATGCTGTGGGGATGTTTTTTAGCAGTAGGGACAGGAATACTGTTCACAGTTGAGGGGAAGATGGATGGTGCAAAATATAGGGATATTCTTGAGCAAAACCTGTTTCAATCTGTCAATGATTTGAGACTGGTAAGGTTCACTTTCCAACAAGACAATGACGCAAAACATGCTGCTAAACCAATACTTTAGTGGTTTAAGGGGAAATGTTTAAATGTTTTGGAGTGGCCTAGTCACAGTCCAGACCTTAATCCAATTGAGAATCTGTGGTCAGACTTGAAGTTTGCTGTTCACCAGAGGAAACCATCTAACTTGAAGAAGCAGGAGCAGTTTTGCCTTGAGAAACGGACAAAAATCGCAGTAGCTAGATGTGAAAAGCTCATAGAGACTTATCTAAAGTGACTTGCAGCTGTAATTGCCACACAAAGAGGCTCTACAAAGTACTGACTTTAGGGGGTGAACAGTTATGCACACTGAAGTTTTCAATAATTTTGTACTACTTTTTGCTTGCGGCACAAGGAAAAGAAAACCAAATGTTCACAGTTGTAAGCATGTTCTTTGCATAAACTGATGCAACCCCTCAAACAAACAATGACATTCCAAGTTTTGAGTGTCATGATCCAGTTTGGGGTTTGTTTTCTGCTATCATCTCTCTGGACTGGTCATGCAGTGGATAATCCCCTTGGCCTCGTTTTGGAGCTGGCTGAACTTTTTAAGTCCTCTGCAGTTTGCTGGCCAGCATCAGTGATAGTTCATGCTTCCAGGCTAGAGCAGCTGACCCATATACCCTGGTGATCCTTCTGCCTCTGATATCCCGTATTTGGATTAGACCCATTCCCTATCTCTGATTTAGTGTTTCTCTGGTTGTTTCCCTATAGTGTATCACCTGGCCTGATCTCTGAACCCCGCCTCTTGTTTTCTGTCTCTGATACCACGTTCCCCGACTGGCTTTGACTCTCTGATTTGTATCCCGACTTCGTCTCACATCTTACATTTCACATTTTGGAAACCGCACTCCTGTTTGGCTCTGACTTCTGGCTTGTCTCTGACTACTTGCATTGTTGTTACTTCAGGTACTTCTGCTCCTGACAGGTTCTGACTCAGCACGTCTGACCACTCTTGTTACCTGTGACACCTGTGTTGCTGCTCAGTGTTGCGGCACTGTGAGTGTGCAGCCTCCCTTCCCTCGCCAGCACCACCTGGTGGAGGTTGGGCTACATTGCACTCCAGCTGCATCACATTATCACTGACCACACATTTAAAGGGAATTTTACTTTTTTATTTCTCTGGTCATGGATCCGCTTTGTAACTTGGCTGATCAAGTGTCCAGCTTGACACAGATGATATGGGATTTTTCTGTGGAACATCAGACCCTTGCCACATCTCATACTCACTTCAGAAAAAAACTGACGGAGACTGTTAAGACCATGCAGGGAACCATCCTTTATGCTGTTACTCAACCTGGTGATTCAGTAGTTGTTGTTTTGCACTCTCCCAAACCCTCGGTTAAGCTTCCTGACACCTTTTCGGCGAAAAAGATAAATTTCGTACATTCAGGGAGGGTTGCAAATTCTTGTTTTCCTTTAGACCTCAATCATAGGAGGAAGCTATGACTCAGGCTATCTACATGGATCAGTGGCTGCGAGAGAGAGGTGTTACAGAGCAAGAGGTTCCATTGCTCCCTTCCCTTTACTGCGGAGATCCCAGACATTGGAAATAGGACTGCCCCTCCTGCCCACCGACTATCAAGCAGCTGAGTCTGGGTGATTGTCGTGGAAGTCACCCTGACTCTCAGGTACCTTTATCTGCAGGTTCAAAAATTTTGTTGGAATTGGAAATTTGTTGTGGGAGTGGCCACGCGCCCACTTCTGCCTTCGTGGGATGTGGGTCATCCATGTACTTTATTGACTCTGATTTGGTGTCCAAGTGTAAGTTAGGGACAGTTAGGCTGGAGACTCCTATTCATATTGTTGCCATTGACAAAACACCTCTGGCTAAGAATGTGATCAACTTTGTTTCAGAGGAGTTTCTTCTTAAAGTGAGTTCCCTACACCAGGAACGTATTTCATGTTTTGTTATGGACAATCTGCCTGCGGGACTGGTGTTGGGGTTTCCCTGGTTACAATTACATAATCCTGTGATAAACTGGGAATCTCGGGACATTGTTAAATTGCCTCACTACTGTACTTGTGTATTCAGGAGTACCTGAAGGACTTTGAGGATGTGTTCTCTGAATAGGAGGCTGAGGTTCTACCACCACACCACCCATTCAATTGTGCTGTTGATCTTGTTCCCGATGCCAAATTGCCCAAAGCCCTACTGTACAACCTTTCCGGCCCTGAACGGGCCGCTATGAAGGAGTATATCTCTGAAAGCCTCCGTAATGGGCACATTCGGCCATCTGTCTCTCCTGTGGTGGCGAGGTTCTTTTTTGTGAAGAAAAAGGATGGTGGTTTATGTCCATGCCTCGATTTTCGAGAACTGAGTAAAATCACTATAAAAAACACTTATCCCCTCCCACTTATACCCTATTTGTACAATTAATTGTCGGGGGCCAGGTGGTTCTCTAAGTTGGACCTCAAGGGAGCATGCAATGTCATCCATATGTGTGAACGGGATGAGTGGAAAACTGCATTTCTCACCTCTGAGGGTTTGTTTGAGAATTTGGTTATGCCCTTTGGCATGACTAACATGTCAGCAGTGTTCCAGAATTTCATGAATCATGTTTTCTCAGATTTTATTGAGCGCTTCATGGTAGTTTATTTGGATGACATCCTCATACATTCTTCTGACAAACAGAGTCACATGAGATACCTCCGGGCGGTTCTTCTGAGGTTTAGGGAAAACTCACAATTTGTTAAATCGGAGGAGTGTTCATTTTTTGCTCAAGAATTGTTCTTCCTTGGGGTCATTTTGTATGCTGAGGGGTTTCGCATGGACCCTAGGAAGGTACAGGCTATTGTGGATTGGGTGCATCCCAGAGACCTCAAGGTTCTTCAGCATTTTCTGGGTTTCACTAGAGAAAATTCATTAAGGGGTTTTCTCAGGTGTTCAAAACCTTCACTGATTTAATTCACAAGGGGACTGATCTTAAGAACTGGTCAGATCCAGCTGTGGTGGAGTTTTCTTCCTTGAAGAACTGTTTCATGACTGCCTCTGTATTGGTTCAACCTGAATTGTCTAAACCATTTATCATAGAGGTGGATGCCTCAGAGGTGGGAGTGGGGGCTCTGTTGTCTCAATGGCCCACCACATTGACTAACTTAAGATCCTGTGGCTTCTTTTCGGGAGAATTTTCCTCTGCTGAGTGGAATTATGATGTGGGTAACCAGGAGCTATTGGCCACTAAATTAGCGTTTGAAGAATGGAGGCATTTTTTGGAGGGGGCTGTCCAATGTATCACTGCATTATTGATCACAAGAACCTGTCTTACATCAAATCCGCCAAACATTTAACTCCGAGACAGGCAAGGTGGTCACTTTTTTTTCCCCAATTTCAGTTTTCTATTACTTTCAGACCGGGGTCTAAGAATATGAAGACTGATGCTTTGTCCCGTTGCCTAGATCCAATATCACCTCCTGAACCTCTTTCCTCCATTCTTCAGCGTGGAGTGGTGGTGGCTGCGGTGTCCTCAGCATTGGAACAAGAGATTCGTGAGGCCCAATCTCTTGCTCCTTCATCCATACCTGATAATAAGCTCTTTGTGCCTGTTCAGTATCGATTAAGGGTGCTTCAGGAGTTCCATGACTCGGCACTGAGTGGGCATCCTGGAATCTCGGCCAAGTTTAAAGCCATCACTAGGCTGTTTTGGTGGCCCTTTTTGGCTTCTGACATCACTGGGTTTGTGTCCTCCTGTGAAACTTGTGCCCTCACAAAAATCCCCTGTAACCAGCCGGCCGGGGAATTGGTGCCACTGATTAAGGTCATGATTAAGAGAGCTTAGTCTCCAGAAACGCGTTGAGATTCTTACCCATATGGTTCATGCTGAAGTCTGTATCCTCTATGCTTAAAGTTTGTGAATAAAGAAAACTCTTTTTTACGGATTCAGTGAAGCTGGACATTCTCTTCTTTAATTGGTGCCACTGCCAATTCCAAATAGACCATGGACTCATCTGTCCATGGATTTTATCACCGATCTCCCCCCCGTTAATTGCAAAACCGTGATCTGGTTAGTTGTTGATAAGTTCAGTAAACTGGCGCATTTTGTACTGTTGGCGCTTCTCTCTAATGCTGAGACTCTATCAAAACTATTCATTGAGCATGTGGTCCGATTGCATGGTGTGCCTGTCAGTGTGGTGTCAGATAGAGGAGTGCAATTTTGGCAAAATTCTGGAGGGCTATTTGTAAAAGGTTGGGTATCAGTCTGACCTATTCATCGGCCTACCATGCTGAGATCAATGGTCAGACTGAAAGGACCAATTAATCTTTGAAGCAGATATTACGGTGTCTTGCCACATGTAGACAGGATGATTGGTGCTCTGCGGTACCCATGGTAGAATTTGCTTTCAATAATCATGTCAATCAGTCCACTGGTACTTCCCCGTTTTTCTATAACTATGGGTTTCACCCTCACTATGGTGAGTTTTCCCGGCTGGATTCGAGGTGTCCAGGGGCTGATTCAGCCTTTCTGCTGTTGCGAGAGGTCTGAAGGGAGGTTCAGAGAAACATTGGGGAGCCTCAGGGCAAATATAAATTTTTGGCAGATAAACGTTCTGTGGGGCCAGCTTACCAGGTGGGGGATTATGTATAGTTATCCACCAAGAATATAAGATTGAGGATTCCCTCTGCTAAGTTGGGTCCCAAGTTTATGGCCCTTATGAAATTTTAGAGGTGGTTAACCCTGTGGCCTTTCGCCTGCGCTTGCCTCAGTCGTTGCTGATCCCCAATGTGTTCCATAAGGCACTTTTGAAGCCGTCAGTGCCTTCTTCAGGTGTCTCCTTCGCACCTGCCGCCTGTTTTGGTGGATGGCCAGACTGAGCATGAGGTGGAACGGGTGGTAGATTCTTGAATGCTCCGCCATTCACTTCAGTATTTGGTCCATTGGAAAGGTTACAGTCCAGGGACCGGTCATGTGTGCCAGCGTGTTCAGTCCATGCGTATTGTTTGGTCTGGACCTGTCACGCTCATTGTCCAGGGAAGCCTGTGTGCCCTGTGGCCCTCCCATGGAGAAGGGGGTACTGTCATGATCCAGTTCAGGGTTTGTTTTCTGCTATCATCTCTCTGGGCTGGTCCTGCAGGGGTTAATCCCCTTGGTCTGGCTTCCAGGCTAGAGCAGCTGACCCGTATACCCTGATGATCCTTCTGCCTCTGACATCCAGTATTTGTTTTAGACCCATTCCCTGCAGTGTCTGACTCGACCTGATCTCTATACCCCACCTCTTGTTTTCCATCCCTGATACCACGTTCCCCGACCGGCTTTGACTCTTTGGTTTGTATCCCGACTTCATCTTTCATCTCACGTTTTGGAAACCGCGCTCCTGTTTTGCTCGGACTTCTGGCTTGTCTCTGATTACGTGCATTGTTGTTACTTCTGGTACTTCTGCTTCTGACAGTTTCTGACTCAGCACGTCTGACCACTGTTTCGCTACCTGTGACACCTGTGCGGCTGCTCAGTGTTGCTGCACTGTGAGTGTGCGGCCTCTCTTCCCTCGCCAGCACCCCCTGGTGGAGGTTGTGCTACACTGCACTGCAGCCGCATCGCATTGAGATAGCAAAACACAAAAAAATGTAGAGAGACTTGAATACTTTTGCAAGCCACTGCATATTTGTGTCTTTTTTTATCTGTATCTGTCACTTGGTGCTTCCAATTTTATATAGCAGATTGGGTGGTCCTATTCTTATCTTCTTAAACTGCATTTCCTAGCAGTATTTTCTTCCTCCCTGTGCTGCAGACACCTCTCTCCTCTGTATTTCAGACAAAAGCACCTCTCTTAGTTATCATGAAGCTATTGATTGTAGAATTCACCTCATGCTTCTGTGCACTCTCTTCTTCTGTAATGTATTTTACCTGACTGATGTTATATTTTGCAATCTATATCAGAACAACTGCTGTGTGGTTTTACATTGTGGAGACACAGCATTATATCTTAATTAACCAGATGACTATTTTTAGCAAACCAAGAAGAATAGACTGTTATCTGTGTGTTGACTTTTAAATTTATGTGTTAGGGTACCATCACACTAAGCGACGCTGCAGCGATACCGACAACGATGTCGATCACTGCAGCGTCGCTGTGTGGTCGCTGGAGAGCTGTCACACAGACAGCTTTCCAGCGACCAATGATTCCCCTGGTAACCAGGTTAAACATCGGGTTACTAAGCGCACGGCCGTGCTTAGAAACCCGATGTTTATCCTGGTTACCAGCGTAAACGTAAAAAAAAACAAACAGTACATACTTACATTCCGGTGTCTGTCCTCCGGCGCTCTGCTTTCCTCTGCACTGTCAGCGCCGGCCTCTGCACTGTCAGCTTTACGGCTGGCCGGTGCTTACAGCCAGTGCAAAGAAGCACAGCACTGGAGGACAGACACCGGAATGTAAGTATGTAGTGTTTGGTTTTTTTTAAGTTTACGCTGGTAACCAGGATAAACATCGGGTTACTAAGCGCGGCCCTGCGCTTAGTAACCCGATGTTTACCCTGGTTACCAGTGAAGACATCGCTGAATCGGCGTCACACACGCCGATTCAGCGATCTCTGCGGGAGGTCCAGCGAAGAAATAAAGTTCTGGACTTTCTGCACCGACCAATGATGGCACAGCAGGATCCTGATCGCTGCTGCGTGTCAAACTCAACGATATCGCTAGCCAGGATGCTGCAACGTCACGGATCGCTAGTGATATCGTTCAGTGTGAGTCAGACTTTGTGTAAGCCTGTAATATTGACATTTCATATAACATATTGTGCTCTTGTGGCTAGTGATGTTTACTGATATGCTAATTATTCATTGTGTAAGCCAGTTTGTTTGATGACTTTGAAAACAGAGGAGGAAAAACTATGCAAATAGATTAAATAATCAAATAATGCAACTTGATCTCATCTCCATTCTAAAGGTACCTTCACATTAAGCGACGCTGCAGCGATACCGACAACGATCCGGATCGCTGCAGCGTCGCTGTTTGGTCGCTGGAGAGCTGTCACACAGACCGCTCTCCAGCGACCAACGATGCCGGTAACCAGGGTAAACATCGGGTAACTAAGCGCAGGGCCGCGCTTAGTAACCCGATGTTTACCCTGGTTACCATGCTAAAAGTAAAAAAAAACAAACACTACATACTTACCTACAGCCGTCTGTCCTCCAGCGCTGCGCTCTGCTTCTCTGCTCTCCTCCTGTACTGTCTGGGAGCCGGAAAGCAGAGCGGTGACGTCACCGCTCTGCTTTCCGGCTCACAGACAGTACAGGAGGAGAGCAGAGCACAGCGCTGGAGCACAGACAGCGGTAGGTAAGTATGTACTGTTTGTTTTTTTTTACTTTTAGCATGGTAACCAGGGTAAACATCGGGTTACTAAGCGCGGCCCTGCGCTTAGTTACCCGATGTTTACCCTGGTTACCAGTGAAGACATCGCTGGATCGGTGTCACACACGCCGATCCAGCGATGTCCACGGGAGATCCAGCGACGAAATAAAGTTCTGGACTTTCTTCAGCGACCAACGATCTCCCAGCAGGGGCCTGATCGTTGGTCGCTGTCACACATAACGATTTTATTAACGATATCGTTGCTACGTCACAAATAGCAACGATATCGTTAACGATATCGTTATGTGTGAAGGTACCTTTACCCTTTATGTCAATACTGAATGCAGGTCACTTGTTAGGTATAAATAGAAGTTACATGTCTCTGTATAGAGAGACAGAGAGAGACAGCCAGAGATTCTCCCAAGACATCAAAATATCCAGGGGACCCTACAGGATTGCTACCAATACATCATGGCTCTATCACGAGGGACACAGGTCTATCATTCTACAGGAAACAACCTATTGGACCTTGGCCCCGGTTGGAAGAATACAGATCTGCTCCAATAACCATTGCTGAAGCATAGATACGTTTGGAGAAAGCCAGGATTGGGACCTGCCAGTGGCTTGGCTCTATGGAGCTGTTTGGAGAAGCCAGGTTGTGATCCTTGGGTTAACTGGCCTTGTACCTCAATGGACTGTCATCTTCCTAAGCTTGTTGTTACCACCTCTCTGTGTGCATGCCTCAGGTGGGGTAGTCAATCCTGGAAGATGAAGCCAGGATTTGACCCTCCAGTCAACTGGCCTTCTAACTAAATGGACTGCCATCTTCCTATGGTTGTAGTTACCTCCTGCTGCATGCCACAGGTTGGGTAGTTGACCCTTGGAGCTCTGATGTAACAGCTGCCATTATCCCGGCAAGTCAGTGGAAGGGAGAAACTCTGTAATGTGCACTATCTTGGAGTATTTTGATGAGAATGTTCTATGTGTTATCTGCCTGTTTTGTGGTTCAATAAAGAATTGCCACACTGTTTTACCTTCACCCTGTGTTGTCTGAGTAGCATTACGCCCACCTTAAAAGGAGAGTGGGTGTTTGGTGGAACGATCCCTGGTCCCTGTGGTTGTGGCTAGTGTACCGGGGCGCCCGCCAACCCCCCATGTGTCTTCACATACATCATTAGATGAGTTCAATTGTCATGCACTCCTCCACAACAGGAGTGCAGAGTTGAGTTTGTTGTCTGCTGCTGAGAAATCAGTTTTCTGCAAATGCTGCTCATTTGAATCATATGACAGAGGATGATTCAGTTGCAATATGCATCAATAGAGCAGCATTTGCCTTTTCATATCACTGAACTTTAAACAGCTGTATTTCTCTCCCCTCAGCCCCTATATAAATAGTCCAATTCTGCAGTATATCTCTCTGTCCTGCTCTCCTATATACAGTCTATCATGCAATATATCTCTCTTTTCTGTCCCCACTATGTACAGCACATCCTGCAGTATGTCGATACTCTTACTAACCAGCATACAGGCACATTGCTGCTTCCTGTGAAGAGAACTGCACTGTAATTAAAGGGAACCTGTCACCCCCAAAATCTAAGGTGAGCTAAGCCCACCAGCATCAGGGGCTTATCTACAGCATTCTGTAATGCTGTAGATAAGCCCCCGATATATCCTGAAAGATGAGAAAAAGAGGTTAGATTATACTCACCCAGGGGCGGTCCCAGTCTGCTTCTGGTCCGATTGGCATCGCGGTCCGGTCCAGGACCTTCCATCTTCTTACGATGACGTCCTCTTCTTGTATTCACGCTGCGGCTCCGGTGCAGGCGTACTTTGTCTGCCCTGTTGCAGAGCAAAGTAATGCAGTGCGCATGTGCCGGGAAAGGTCAGAGAAGCTCGGCGCCTGCGCACTGCCCCTGGGTGAGTATGATCTAACTTGTTTTTCTCATCTTTCAGGATACATCAGGGGCTTATCTACAGCATTACAGAACATTACATTACAAACCCAACTCTTTTCTTTGTTACCAGTTGTCAATTAAATTAAGATTTGTCCAAAAGGATAAGCTGTGCAGGTTCTTATTGTTCAGTCTATGTTTTATGGTTTTCAGCAGATCATTTCAACAAATATAGTAATAACAATGTAAAGAGTCAAATTTACTTTTCATGTGATTAAACAGCACAATGCTTTCACCATTATGGAACTATTAGATGATAAAAATCAGTTTTCCTCCTTTGAACTTGTGGTATGAAAAACATGCGTGAGAATACTAAATCAAAACAATGTACTCCCCAGCCATTCACGAATAAGGAATGTTAATATTTTCCTTAAAAAATCCAGCATGTTCTTTTTTTTCTACAAAAGGGCAACCATTATCTATCAACACATAATTCCAGGGTAATTGAGTTTTTGTCAGCACGTTTCATCAGGCAGTAGTTAATATAGTTTGTATAATTTCATGGTAACACTGTGTACAATAGAACGTATGTAGATAACATTGAATAAAGAAGAGTAAGACTTATAAAATATCAGTCACATTTGGTTTCCAAAATTAATGTTATCTTTAACCCCTTGACAACGAATCCTGTTTTTCCCTTCCTGACTAGGCCAATTTTTACAATTCTGACCACTATCAATTTATGAGGTCATAACTCTGGAACGCTTCAACAGATGCCAGTGACTCTGAGAATGTTTTCTCGTGACATACTGTACTTTATGATAGTGGTAAAATTTGTATGATATGACTTGCGTTTATTTGTGAAAAAAACAGAAATTTGGCAAAAATTTGGAAAATGTCGCAATTTTCAAACGTTTAGTTTTTATGCCCATAAATCAGAGTCATATTGGAAAAAATAGTTAATAAATAACATTTCCCACATGTCAACTTTACATCAGCACAATTTTGGAAACATCATTTTTTGTTTGGAAGTTATAAGGATTAATAGTTGACCAGCAATTTCTAATTTTGACAACAAAATTTGCAAAACCATTTTTTTAGAGACCACCTCACATTTGAAGTGATTTTGAGGGCCCTATATGACAGAAAATCCCCCAAAATGACACTATTTTAAAAACTTCACCCCTCAAGATACTCAAAACCACATTCAAGAAGTTTATTAACCCTTCAGGTGCTTCACAGGAATTTTTGGAATGTGGAAGGAAAAAATAAACATTTACTTTTCTTTCAGAAAAATTGTACTTTAGATTTTAATTTTAATTTTGTTTACTTACACAAGGATAACAGGAGAACATGGACCATACAGTTTGTTGTGCAATTTCTTCTGAGCATGCCAATACCCCATACGTGGGGGAAAGCCACTGTTTGTGTACACCGCAGGGCTTGGAAGGGAAGGAGTGCTATTTAACTTTTTGAATGTAAAATTTGCAGGCATAATTAGCGAACGCCTTGTCATGTTTGGAGAGCCCCTGATGTGCCTAAACAGTGGAAGCTCCCAACAAGTGACACCATTTTGGAAACTAGACCACGTAAGAAACTTATAGAGATGTGTATTGAGCACCTTCAACTCAGAGAAGTTTATAACGTAGAGCCGTGGAAAAAAAAACACACATTTTTTCCAAATAAATCTTTTTTAGGTCCATATTTTGCATTTTCATAAGGGTAACAGTGCTAATTGCTCCATACAATTTGTTGTGCAATTTCTCCTGAGTATGCCGATGCACCATATGTGGGGGAATACTACTGTTTGGGCGTACGGCAGGGCTTGTAAGGGAAGGAGTACCATTTCACTTTTTGAATGCAAAATGTGATGGAGTAATTAGCGGACACCATGTTGCATTTGAAGAACCCCTGATGTGCCTAAACAGTGGAAACCCCCCACAAATGACACCATTTTGGAAACTAGACCTCATCTAGATGTGTATTGAGCACCTTGAACCTCCAGGTACTTCCCACAAATTTATAACGTTAAGCCGTGAATATAAAAAAAATCAAATTTTTCCCGCAGAAAATCTTTTTTTAGCTACAAATTTTGTATTTTCACAAGGGCTAAAGGAGAAAATGGATCTCAATTTCTTGTGCAATTTCTTGTGCAATTTCTCCTGAGTTCATTGATACCCGATAGCCCTGTTGCAATCTTTGGGAGGCAGAATGAAAAAAATAAAAACAGCATGTGAAGAATCAGTTTTATATATTTTTTTACGCTGTTCCTCATGCGGTTTAAGTGATTAAGTGACTTTATTCTTTGGGTCAGTGCGATTACAGCGATACCAGATTTATATCGGGTTTTTATGTTTGGCTGCTGTCACACATTAAAAGTCGGTTTTTATTGCGAAAACTAGTTTTTACATCACCATATTTTGAGAGCTATAATTTTTACATATTTCGGTCAGCAGTGTCATGTGATGGCTTGTTTTTTTTCGGGCACATGACATTTTTTGATCACTTTCTATTCTGATTTTGGGAGACAGAATGAACTAAAACCAGCAATTCAAGAATTGCTGTTTTATATACCGTTCTGCGTGTGGTAAAATTGGTAAGACAGCTTTATCCTTCGGGTTAGTATGATTACAGTGATACCTGATTTATATTTGTTTTATTTTTTAGCACTTTTACACAATAAAAACTATCTTATAGAAAAAAAAATATTTTTGCATCACTTTATACTGAGAGATATAACTTTCTTATTTTAATGCTGATGGAGCTGTATGGCAGCTTATTTTTTTGCTTTTTGTAAACAGCTGTCATTTTTATCGCTTTTTATTGCACTTTTTTGTTCGGCCTAATGATAATAAAGCATTGTTTTTTGCCTTGTTTTTTTATGGTGATTACTGAAAGGGTTAACTTGTGGGACAGTTTGATAGAGCGGATCGTTACAGACGCTGTGATACCAAATATGTGTACATTTGTTATTTTTTTATTTACATAAATAAATGTATTTATTGGAAAAATATTTATTTATTTTTATTTAGGGATTTAAAAAAATATATTTTTATACTTTGCAATATTTCTTTGTTACTTTTTTACATTTTCCAAGGATGGGACATTGCTGTATTACATCAGATCGCTGATCTGAGACTTTGCACTGCAGAATATCTGATCAGGATCTGAAAGACATGGAAGGATGCATGCCAGCACCTGCTCTCAGCAGGCCCTACAAGTCACCTTCCCTGAAGGACCCAGAAGGACCCCGTGGCCATCTTGTTGCCGGCAGTCGCCATGGAGACCATCAGGACAACACGAGCGTCCTCCCTGCACGATGCCCTCTATGCCATTGTCACTACTGACAGCTGCATTATAGGGGTTACATGCCCAGAATTGGTGCTAGCACCGATCGTAGGCATTGCTGTGGGGTGTCAGCTATCACATATAGCTGACACCCGCATTCAATTGCCGCGGCGCTCAGCGTGAGTCCACGCTATCAATGCACCATACTAGTACTGCTGTTTGTGAGAACTCAATATTTTATGTTAGATCTTTTGATTAATAACTCTGGGGACACTATTGTACATAATTTTTGTTGAGTTAAATTTTTCTGCTGATTTAGACAAAGGCATGTTGATATCAAAACTGCAGTTTGTTTTCTTCTATCATGTCTTTAGGCTGGATTGAGTGTAGCACTATTGCTCTCCTAATGGTCGAGAGCCAACCACCCTTGAGTAGGGAGAGGTGAAAGGTGACCTTGGCAACAGACAACAGAGTCTTAGGGTACCGTCTCACAGTGGCACTTTTGTCGCTACGACGGTACGATCCGTGACGTTCCAGCGATATCCTTACGATATCGCTGTGTCTGACACGCAGCAGCGATCAGGGACCCTGCTGAGAATCGTACGTCGTAGCAGATCGTTTGGAACTTTCTTTCGTCGCTAGATCTCCCGCTGTCATCGCTGGATCGGTGTGTGTGACACCGATCCAGCGATGCGTTCGCTTGTAACCAGGATAAACATCGGGTTACTAAGCGCAGGGCCGCGCTTAGTAACCCGACATTTATCCTGGTTACCATCGTAAATGTAAAAAAAAACAAACACTACATACTTACATTCCGGTGTCCGTCAGGTCCCTTGCCGTCTGCTTCCCGCACTGACTGACTGCCGGCCATAAAGTGAAAGCAGAGCACAGCGTGCTGTGCTCTGCTTTCACTTTACGGCCGGCAGTCAGTCAGTGCGGGAAGCAGACGGCAAGGGACAGACACCGGAATGTAAGTATGTAGTGTTTGGTTTTTTTTACACTGGTAACCAGGGTAAACATCGAGTTACTAAGCGCGGCCCTGCGCTTAGTAACCCGATGTTTACCCTGGTTACCCGGGGACCTCGGCATCGTTGGTCGCTGGAGAGCTGTCTGTGTGACAGCTCTCCAGTGACCACACAACGACTTAGGAATGATCACAGCCAGGTCGTATCGCTGGTCGTGATCGTTGGTAAATCGTATAGTGTAACGGTACCCTTACTTATCTAGGCTATTCAGCTACAGATGAAACAGTTTGACAAGAGGTTTATATATATAAACAGCTGGCATGTCCCGGCTTTGATGCGGTATCTGACCTCGGACGTAAAATCCCGTCCCTGGTCAGAAAGGGGTTAAAATAGTATGCCTACTTCTTGGTCAGCAATGTGGATAAACCAAGTATCCTTGTTTTCTGTGCATGTAGGACAGTAGAGCTTGTGAGAAGCATTGGGTGGAGAGGAATTGACCTGCAAGATCTGACTTTAAACCTAGTGATACAGCCATCCTACATGAGCCACTTGTTAAGCGAAAGAACATTATATTCCCTTCTATGCACATGAAATTGTGTCCCATGAAGAAATTTGTTGACGCTTTACCAACTGAAAAAAGCTGTTTCAAGTACTTCATCTTGACATTTTCTACCGTGTCATTTGAAAAAATAAAGGCCGGTGTGTTTGATGGTCAACAGATTTGGCAGTTCATCAAAGATGAATGTTTTATTGGGACAATGTAAGAATTCTAAAAAAAAAATGCTTGGTTATCATTCAAAGATCTTGTCAAGGACTTTCTTGGAAATACATGAGCAAACAATTAAACCAACATTGTCTAGAAACTCTTGCAGAGCTAGAAAATGCCTAGATTCTGCATAGCTATCTTGCGAGCTTCCCTGAAAACCTTGGTGCAGTCAGTGATGAGCAAGGAGAATGATGCCACCAAGATTTGAAAGTCATGGATGGATGGTATCAGGGTACAGGATGTGTACATATGATGGCTGACTATTGCTGGAGTATCAAGCAAAGTTGTAAACAGATTCAACACTCCAGGAAAAGCTAAAAGCATAACTTGGTATCTTAACTGCAAGCTAAATTTACTACTTAAACATATAGAAAAAATCTGGGATCACTTTTGGATTCAGAAACCAAAAACCAAAAGTTTGTCAAAAATAAGTGTCTTCTGTATATCTATATGTCTATATCTACAATTGTGTTCCGCAATGTAATAGAATACATATGTCTTTGTGTCCCTATTTTCCAGGACAACTGATTGTCTCCCTAACGATAAGCCATCAAAATCAATATTCCTCCGTCCACCTCACACAAATTAGTTTTCTCTAGTTTATATACAGCTAGAGATGAGTGGATCAATGCATAGAGGATCGAGTTTTAATCAATTTTCCTAAAGTTTTCAGTTTTTTGTGAATTTGAACATATTGAGATGCAATTTGTGGTTTGAAAAAAAAGGAAACTTGCCTGGTACCAACTTCCACAGCAAGGTCCTCTGTCTGCTGTAGCTTGCAAGTTCATATAGTCAGCAATGTCCCCTCTCTCTCACCTGTAAAGTAAAAGTTCTGTGGGTTCTCTCTCTCTCTCTTTCTCTCTATGATGCCTGTGAATTTAAATTCCAAAAGATCCACTCATTTCTAATTCATATGCATACATGTGCAAACTCCAGTTAGTGTTGAATGTCTAAAAATGTTAAGAAAGACTTGAATATGTGAAAAGTAATTTTATTTCTAAAATTGAATAAATGATGTGCAAGAAGCACTGACACAAGGGGCAGATATCCAAATCTACATGCCTGAATCCAAACATTCTGCCCAGATTATTACACAATTGTGTTGAAGGCTCTACCAAAATATTCAACTGTATGAACTACACCTGAATGATTTGAGTCACTATCACAAATTAGTGAGGAACTGAAGCTGCAAGGGAATTGCAAGAAGCATTAAGTTGTCCTTGAGTATGTTTGCGAATATGTATACAGTAAGCTCCAAAACACTAATGGAATACATCTGTCGACACTGGAAATGAGCCTTATATGTTAATGTTATAAGCTAGTAACACAAAGTAAAAAGCATGCAAAAAGCAGGATGTTACAGCAGTATTTCTGAAGATTTGCCTCAAGCGCTAGAACAAAACAAGAGCCACAAACAGACATATACTGTAAAACAAGTCTGAAAAACAAGCATGATTCATAAGCTATTGTCTCCATTTCATCTTTTCATTTTTTTGCTTATTAATATTACATATTTCTTAGAAATATGAACGCATGAAACAACTAGATCCCTACATTCCAGCCCTCAATGTACACACACAAAATAACATTCCACCACAGAAAGAGATATGATAGTCAAAGACAAATAAATGCATCTAAAATCTTCTATGTGCTTTTCTACAGTGAAACATGGTGGTGGCAGTGTGCTTACATGGGGCTGCATGAATACTACTGACATTGAGGTGTTACTTCTCATTTATAAAAGAACCATGAAAACTATGGGCTGTCTACAGTTCCAAAAATTAGAACTAGTGCTGGAAAATGTTATTTTGATGAGCAGGCTTTGGTGGAGTTTTACCAAGACTATGAATGATGCACTTGCTGTAGACAAGTTGTTAGGCGCCAGGATTCTACCACTGCGCGGCATAGATCCCAAGCTTTATCTGCCTCTGTGGTCTCCCATTCAGGCTTGACCGTTGCAGATGCTGCTCAGCAAAGATGTCGATCCCAGCATCTAGCTCAGGCTCATGGTATACAGTTGGTTACTGCAAGCTCTCCAGCCAAGGCCTTTGTGGCTAGTGTTATACAGGATGAGCCTGATACTCTGGAGCCTAAGTCCAGAGATTTCCGTACTGAGCATGTCCGTGATGTAGCAGCTTTGGATTGGCCTGCAGATGATGTATCGGCCTACTGGGCATGAGTGTTGGGGTGGAACCTTTTGTACAAAAGACTTCCAATGGTGCCCGCGGGCACGCTAGTATCATTTTATGAACGGCTATGTGAGTCTATGCCACTCTGTCTGCAAGTGTTGTATGTCTGTCTAGCTTTGGACTGTAAATGCAGGCAGGCAGCTATTGTCACTGGGGGCAATTAGCCTTTGGCTTAGCATCTGATTCCTACACATGTGCGGTTAGCACAATAGAGTTTCAGAGAAAGCACAACCCAAGTCAGGGTATTTGGCTCTGAGCATCTGTTCCATTTCTGTGTGCGAGTGACACAGCTCAGTTGCAGAGCAGCTCTTTCTGTGTTCGAGTGACGCGGTTTAGTTTCAGTGCAAGGTCAGTCCATGTGCTTGTCCTGTGACATTTAACTGGACAAAGCACTCCATACTCATCAGTACTGTTCCTCTCTGTGGAGTGACAGCTTGGAATTCAACCTCCTGTTCACACTGAGTGGCGGCAACTCTGTGTGTACAAGTAACCGTTTGCCGTGTGTTCCGTCATTGCTCACTGTTAGGTGTCGAGTTCCCACCTCTGCACAGGGGGAATCTCGAACTATCTCTGCTGCAGTCTCCCATTCATCTCCAGCCGCAGTGGAGTCTGCTCAGCAGAGACATCGGTCCCAGCGTCTTGCTCAGTCTCACTCTGTGCATAGGGTTACTGCTGCTTTTCCTGCTTCTGCCATTGAAGCCAGTGCTGGGCAGCGGAGAGCAGACGCTTTTGGGACTAAGTCCTGCTTTTTCCCTTCTGAGCATGCCCAGGGTGAGATCTCCCATTGGAGATCGAGGGTCACATGCTCAGATGCTGCAGCGGTTCTCATTGGTCCTCCAGGAAGGTTCTGAAGGTGCTAAACTTCTGTGGCAGCTTCCTATTGGTCCTTTATTGGAAGGTCCTATACATGCTGCAGCTATATAAGCTTCGCATGACCGCACGGCCATGCGCTAGTGTACAATTGTAATTGTGTGTGTGTTGATGAGTGCAAGTCGTTCCTTAAAAAACCCATCCCTTGTGTATGACTGTTCGAGTATGGTGTATGGCTGCAATCTAGCAATCTAGCACCTGGCTGAACTCACAGCATTAACACACGAAACAACGTCTACTGCTGTGACCGCCAGTATGGTGCCACGTGCCATTAGAGCGCTTCTTTAACCCAAGTCAGGGTGGTTAGTGGTGTCCGCCAGTACAGCACAGTTCGCACTCTCGTGCCAATTATTAGTTTTGTTACGTGCGGTACTGCGGCCCTGTGACGCAACAGGGTTCGCTTCCTTCACACAGGGTGAAGTTAACCCATGTGTGTATTCACATTGTACCGCCATATAGTCCGTCATTACTTGGCAGCAGGTTCCATCTCTGCACGGTGGACCCCGGGCTGCAAACGCACCTTATTCTATTTTATTATTTGGTGCGTTTCGCTAGCCCTAACACTCACTAGCAGCAGTTCAATATCTCTGCACAGTGGACTCCGTGTTGCGATTGCACTTTATCATTTATTTTATTTAGTGCAATCCGCCAACCCTAACAGTATACTAGCACCATGGTCTGGCTTGCAATGGCGGACGAGCAGCAACTCCAGTGATACTTCCAACAGCTGGAGGGTAAATTGTCCACACTCGAGTGGGCAACCTCAGCTGAGGATCTATCTGCAGTACTGGCACAGGCAGCTAGCAAAGCTGTTACTAGGTTTTCTGCAGAGACTCCTGCTGCATCTCTTTCACGCCTTCCACTCCCTGATAAGTTCTCGGGGAACAGTAAGGCTTGCCGGGGGTTAATGAATCAGTGCTCAATTCAACTGGAGCTACTGGCCTTATGTTTCCCCTCAGAGCGAGCTAAGGTGGGATTTGTGGTATCCCTGTTGATGGATAGAGTGTTGGAGTGAGCTACGCCGCTGTGGGAATGTTGTGACCCTGTGGTTCAGAGCGCTTTTTGGTTTTTGGGTGCTCTGAAGCAGGTTTTTCTGGGACCTCAAGTTACCCACGAACCCACACTCCAACTCTTGGCGTTGACCCAGGGCTCTTCCACGGCCAGACAGTTTGCTATCCGATTCCGTACCTTAGCCTCCGAGTTGAAGTGGTCGGATAAGGTCTTGATACCTATATTTTGGAGGGGCCTCACCGATCAAGTAAAGTACGCTTTGGCCACTAGGGAGATTCCAGCTAGTCTGGAGGACTTAATATAAGTCTCCACTCACATTGACCTTCAGTGCGCTGAACGAAGGTTGGAGCGAACCGAGAGTAGACCAAGGATTCGGTTAGCTCCAAACTTTACCAATCCTTTGGAATCTCCAACCCAAACTAGGCAGCTGGTGGTGCCCATGGAGGTCTCTCGGGCAGAGTCAAAACCCCATTCTGCACGATCTCAGTCTACATGTTATGTTTGTAGGAAGGCAGGTCATTACGCCAATAAATGCTCCAGACATCAGGGAAACAACGATGTTTAGTGGCTATCTGAGGAGGTTCACTAGACACGGTAGATCTATCCTCCAAATTAACCTTTAAGATGTCCCTGTCATACGGGTCGACTACTCTCTCCACTGAGGCTTGCGTGGATTCTGGGATGGAGGGTAATTTTTTGTCATCCACCTTTGCCCAACAGCATGAAATTCCATTAATTATTAACCACCATCCGGGTGGTTAATGGCTCAGTCCTTCCAACCCAAATCACCCATTAGACAATACCTCTTACACTCATGATGGCTCTCAAACATCAGGAGACCATCTCCCTGTTAGTCATCCCAGGGGGCATTGATGAGGTACTTTTGGGCATACCTTTGTTGTGCTGTCATTTACCTCATATCAATTGGGCAACGGGAAGCATAATGAGATGGAGCAGTTCATGCGAGGAACAATGTTTGAGGGATAAGGTTCAGATTGGTTCATTTGAGGCCACGGCTGATCTAACTCCTCTACCTAGGCACTATTGGCAATATGCAGACATGTTCTCTAGGGTTGAGCGACTTTTGTTTTTATAGGATCGGGTCGGATTTCACGAAACCCGACTTTTTCAAAAGTCGGGTCGAGTGAAATCGGCCGATCCTATAGAAAAGTCGGGGTCGGGGTCGGCCAAAACACGAAACCCAATGCAGTGCATTGGGTTTCTAATGGTTCCCAGGGTCTGAAGGAGAGGAAACTCTCCTTCAGGTCCTGTGATCCATATTATTGTGTAAAATAAAGAATAAAAATAAAAAATATTGCTATACTCACCCTCGGACGTGCCCTGGTTGTAACCGGGAGCCTTCCTTCCTAAGAATCAGCGCTTGAAGGACCTTTCGATGACGTCGCGGCTTGTGATTGGTCGCGTGAGCGGTCACATGGGAGTCACGCGACCAATCACAAGCCGCGACATCATCGAAAGGTCCTTCAAGTGCTGATTCTTAGGAAGGAAGGCTGCGGGTTAGAACCAGGGCGCGTCCGAGGGTGAGTATATTCCTAATAGGGTATATACTCACCCTCGGATGCGCCCTGGTTCTAACCCGCAGCCTTCCTTCCTAAGAATCAGCGCTTGAAGGACCTTTCGATGACGTCGCGGCTTGTGATTGGTCGCGTGACGCCCATGTGACCGCTCACACGACCAATCACAAGCCGCGACGTCATGGAAAGGTCCTTCAGGCTCTCATTCTTAGGAAGGAAGGCTCCCGGTTACAACCAGGGCGCGTCCGAGGGTGAGTATAGCAATATTTTTTATTTTTATTCTTTATTTTACACTTAAATCTGAATTCCGATACCGATTCCCGATATCTTAAACATATCGCGAATCGGTATCGGAATTCAGATTCCAGATTCAGAAGATCGCCGACCTCATGGCCGACCCCACACAGGGGTCGGGTCGGGTTTCATGAAACCCGACTTTGCCAAAAGTCGGCGACTTCTGAATCTGGCCGACCCGTTTCGCTCAACCCTAGTGTTCTCTATAAAAGCCTCAGAGACTTTACCCCCTCATCACCCCTATGATTGCCCTATTGACCTCATTCCTGGAGCAGAGCCTCCTCGTGGGTGCGTGTACCCTTGTCACTCCTGGAGACTGAGGCGATGTCTGAATACATCATGGAGAATTTGGCGAGGGTGTTTATTAGGAAGTATGTGTCCCCTGCTGGGGCCAGTTTCTTATTTTTGCAGAAGAACGGAGAGTTATGTTCCTGCATGCAGTAGATTATAGGGGTCTGAATTCCATTACCATAAAAAACAAATATCCTTTGCCGCTAATCTTCGAGCTCTTTGATATGTTGCAGGGTGCCATGGTAATATAAGAAGTTAGACTTGCGAGGTACTTACAACCTTATTTGTATATGTGAAGGGGATGAATGGAAAACCGCCTTTAATACCCGGGATAGCCATTATGAGTACTTGGTTATGCCATTCGGGTTCTGTAATGCCCCGCAGTCTTCCAGGACTTCATAAATGACATTTTTCAGGAAATGTTGTCTTCATCTGTGGTGGTATATCTGGATGACATCCTCATCTATTCCCTGGATGCTGACACTCACCATAAGGATGGCTTTTGAGCTCCTTCGTGCTAATTCCCTTTTTGCCAAGTAAGAGAAATGCGTTTTTAAGCAAGAGTCCCTGCCATTTGTGGGATATACTGTATAATTTTGGCCAAGGAGTTAGCTATGGACCCTGCTAAGCTGGAGGCGGTGCTGATCTGGTAGGAACCGCATTCCCTTAAAGTGGTGCAGCACTATTTGGGATTCTTCAATTATTACCGCCAGTTTTTCCCTCACTTCTCCACTCTAGCAGCTCCTTTGGTAGCCCTCACCAAGAAGGGAGCAAACCTGAAACAGTGGTCTGAGGAGTTCACCAGTGCCTTTGCCTCCCTAAAGTCTCACTTTGCTAGGGCGCCAGTTCTGCATCGACTGTTGTGAATTCTGTGGTCAGGCTCCCTCCTGTGGTCATGAGTGGTACTTTGGCTGGTTCTGTCCATGAGCTTCCTTTGGTGGATGTGAGTGGGGCTGCGGCTTCTGAGTTTCCTTCCTCAGGTGACGAGGTTAAGTCGTTAGGTGCTGCTCTATTTAACTCCACCTAGTTCTTTGTTCCTGGCCTCCAGTCAATGTTCCAGTATTGGTCTTGCTCTCTCCTGGATCGTTCTTGTGGCCTGTCTGCCCTGCATAAGCTAAGTTCTGCTTGTGTTACTTTTGTTTGCTATTTTTTCTGTCCAGCTTGCTATATTGGTTTGTTTTGCTTGCTGGAAGCTCTGGAACGCAGAGGGAGCACCTCCGTACCGTTAGTCGGTGCGGAGGGTCTTTTTGCACCCTCTGCGTGGTTGTTTGTAGGTTTTTGTGCTGACCGCAAAGCTATCTTTCCTATCCTCGGTCTATTCAGTAAGTCGGGCCTCACTTTGCTTAATCTATTTCATCTCTGTGTTTGTATTTTCATCTTTACTCACAGTCATTATATGTGGGGGGCTGCCTTTTCCTTTGGGGAATTTATCTGAGGCAAGGTAGGCTTATTTTTCTATCTTCAGGGCTAGCTAGTTTCTCAGGCTGTGCCCGAGGCGCCTAGGTCTGGTCAGGAGTGCTCCACGGCTACCTCTAGTGTGGTGTGATAGGATTAGGGATTGCGGTCAGCAGAGTTCCCACGTCTCAGAGCTCGTCCTATGTTATTAGTAACTATCAGGTCAATTTCAGTGCTCTTAACCACCAGGTCCATTGTGGTTCTAAATCACCAGTTCATAACAATCGACCAGATGTGGAGAAGCCCTTCATTCTAGAGGTGGATGCCTCTTCCATTGGTGCTGGAGCTGTTCTTTACAAAAAGGATGCTCAAGGTCGAAAGCATCCTTGCTTCTTTTTTTCCAAGACCTTCTCACCAGTGGAGAGGAATTAATCCATAGGGGACAGAG
Source organism: Ranitomeya imitator (assembly GCF_032444005.1). Taxonomy (NCBI): domain Eukaryota; kingdom Metazoa; phylum Chordata; class Amphibia; order Anura; family Dendrobatidae; genus Ranitomeya; species Ranitomeya imitator. The sequence continues at coordinate 1,084,823,623 of NC_091282.1, read as the reverse complement.
AGTTGCTGGCAATGAAATTGGCCTTGTCAGAGTGGAGATATCTCTTGGAGGGAGCTCGGCATCCATTTAAGGTTTTTATGGTTTTTATAAGAACCTTACGTATCTTCAGACCGCACAACGTCTGAATTCTCGTCAAGCCAGGTGGTCCTTATCCTCCTGGTTCAATTTTGCCATCCATTTTTGTCCAGGGAGAAGAATTTACGAGCCGATGCCCTCTCCCGTTCTGTAGTCTCATCTGAGGATGGGGACGAACCACGTCTGATAGTCCCTTTGAGAGCCTTTGAACGGTGGCACCAGGGTCTCTAGAGTAGGTACCTCCGGGTAGAACTTATGTACCACCTAATCTGCAGCCAGAGGTTCCCTTGTGGGCACACACCTCCAAGTTGGGCAGTCATTTTGACAGAAAACTTCTTGAGAGGTCTTACTGGTAGCCTTGGATGGCGCTAGATGTCAAGGTCTACGTGCAGGCCTGTGTTTCCTGTGCCAGGAATAGGCGGAGACCTGTGGGTTTGCTTCATTTTGCTGCCATGGGCAGAGTTTGTGTTAAACAATGCCATCTTTGGCTCCACGGGGCAGACTCCTTTCCATCTAAATTACGGTCAACATCTGCGTGCTACAGTGCCCATGTTGGTTTCGTCTTTCGACCCGAGGGTGGTGGACTGGGTGGTGGAGGCTCGTGACATCTGAAATCTCACACGGGAAGCAATTAGACTGTCGAAGGAGAGGATAAGGGTGTCCGATAACGTGCATCGTCGTCCGGCTCCAGTCTTTGCCCCGGGATTTATAGTGTAGCTGTTGGCTCGTAACATCAAGCTGCATGTAGACTCCACTACATTTGCTCCCTGCTATTGAGGTCCATTCAAAGTCCGTGAGCAGGTAAATCCTGTAGTTTACCGTCTCAGTCTTCCATGGCACCTGAGGATCACTGACACTTTTCATGTGTCTCTTCTAAAACACATGTACATGGCCTAGTTTTCTGGGACTCCTGCTGAGGGTTCGCATACTTTTTCGGACGATTTTGAGGTCAATGCCATTTTCAGGTCTAAGGTGGTACAAATTGCAATTCCTTGTTTTCCAGCCTCTGCTAATGGAAATTTTTCCATGATTAGGGTTGAATGGGGTCACTTTTTTATATAATTAATTTATCAATAAATCAAAAGATACCATTGGGCAATATATGTTAGTATGATATTGGAGTTGGAATTAAAAGGATGATCATCAGTTATACAGAGCAAAAAAATGAAAATTGTTACCATTAATAATAATAACTTGGAGCCAATTGAATAAAAATTAAATGTGTGAATGATTTTTCTTTGATCCATCCTATGTTACGCCTTGGCTGGTTTCACGTGTCTGGCATTCATAGAAAGATCACTGACCACAATGTCCAGACTAAAGGTACCTTCACACTGAACGATATCGCTAGCGATCTGTGACGTTGCAGCGTCCTGGCTAGCGATATCGTTCAGTTTGACAGGCAGCAGCGATCTGGATCCTGCTGTGCCATCGTTGGTCGGAGCAGAAAGTCCAGAACTTTATTTCGTCGCTGGACTCACGCAGACATCACTGAATCGGCGTGTGTGACGCCGATTCAGCGATGTCTTCACTGGTAACCAGGGTAAACATCGGGTTACTAAGCGCAGGGCCGCGCTTAGTAACCCAATGTTTACCCTGGTTACCAGCGTAAACGTAAAAAAAAAAAACACTACATACTTACATTCCGGTGTCTGTCCCCCGGCGCTGTGCTTCTCTGCACTGTGTAAGCGCCGGCCGGAAAGCAGAGCACAGCGGTGACGTCACCTCTATGCTTTCCGGCCGCCGCTTACAGTCAGTGCAGAGAAGCACAGCGCCGGGGGACAGACAGCGGAAAGTAAGTATGTAGTGTTTGTTTTTTTTTACGTTTACGCTGGTAACCAGGGTAAACATCGGGTTACTAAGCGCGGCCCTGCGCTTAATAACCCGATGTTTACCCTGGTTACCCGGGGACCGGCATCGTTGGTCGCTGGAGAGCTGTCTGTGTGACAGCTCTCAAGCGACAACACAGCGACGCTGCAGCGATCGGGATCGTTGTCTAGATCGCTGCAGCGTCGCTAAATGTGACGATACCTTAAGCTACCAATCTATAGAACTGAAGACAACCATCTTATATATGTATATGAGGCTGTTAAGTTTGGGTAAAGAGACTCTCGGCTATTCCATTCATTTAAACTGCGAATGTCAAACGTGTAAAACTGACCTTAGTGATTAGGTAACATTAGGTAACAGCTTTTAAAGGAGTTTGTAATGCTGAATGAGAGAAAAACATCAAAAGATGCTAAGAGCCAGGGAATGGCTTTCTTTTAGCATTGTAATGATTGCAGTAGCAAAGTTTACAACTGCTTGGTTCACACATATGGCACAACGCCACTTCTTGAAACCTAACTAATCTCTAAGGTCAAGGCATACAGTACATTTATTGTTGTTCCTGCTCTGCACTTGGCTCTCAAAGGGTTCATTCAAGTTCCTACCAGCTGCAAGTACTGACTTCAACCAGTCCACAGTTCACCTGTTTCCTACAAGAAGTGACAGCCCTTCTCATTATGAACTCTTCCTCTTAAGTTGATCATGGATATATATATTGTAAATCACATTTATACCCTGTATTCTGGTTGCCTACTAAACTTCACATCCCTAGAATATCTAATCATAGTTAAATTAATTCCTATATTAAACTTACAAGGATGACTACATACAACAAGCTTATCATTCAAACAGTATCTTTTAGCTAGTTAGATAGCAACCATGACATTTAAAAAAGTTTTTATACCCCTTTCTGACATCGGACATAATAATCCGTTCATGTGACCTGGGCCTATTTGATCACAATTTTTTTATTATGTCCTTGTGATCGCCCGCCCACACGGGTGATGCGCGGGTAATCGCCGCCGGGTTTCAGCTGAGTCTGACAGCTGATGCCCGGCACTAAGTGTCAGGAGCAGTCACACACCGCTCCTGGCACTTTAACCCCCAAAATGCTGGGATCAAACTTTATCATAGCATTTTGGGAGCTGGCAGAGAGCTGACAATGTTACTGCCTTTGGATCGGAGACCCTGCTGGGTGACGCGAGGTCCCGATCACTGCCATGGTGACCTGATGTCATCATGATGACAACTAGGTCACCAGAGCTAGGAAACTTACTGATCATGTGCAGTGCATGATCAGCAACTTTCCCTGTCAGTGCAGAGCTGACAATTTCTACAGCATGGGGATGATGCTGTATCCCCATGTTGTAGAAGCGATTAGCCTGCAAAGAATGATAAAACAGTAAACAGTAAAACGGTAAAGAAAAATTAAACTTTTTTTCTAAATAATTGTAAAACTATAAAAAAAAAAAAATATTAATACAAAAATCAAAAGATATTGTATCCGTAAATAAATATTTGTATGAAAAAAGCAATGAAAGTAAACATATTTGCTATCGCCACGTCCACAGCGATCCGACCTATAAAACTGTCCCACTATTTAACCCTTTTAGGGAACACCATAAAAAATAAAACAAGGCAAAAAATAATGCTATATTATCATACCACCGAACAAAAAGTGCAATAAAGCGTGATCAGAAAGACTGATATAAAAAAAATGGTACAGCTGAAAACGTCATCTTGTCCCACAAAAAATAACCCACAATACAGATCCATCAGCGGAAAAATAACAGAAATAAGCGATATAAATGAGATATCGCTGTTATTGTACTGACACAAAGAATAAAACTGCCTTATCAGTTTTATCACACACAGAATGGCAAACACCCCCCAAAAAAATTCCTGAATTGCTGGTTTTTATTCATTCTGCCTCTCAAAAATCAAAATAGAAAGCGATCAAAAAATGTCATGTGCGCGAAAATGGTACCAAGAAGAATATCAACTCGTCCCACAAAAACAAGCCGTCACAAGACTCTATGGGAAAAAATATGGAAAAATTATAGCTCTTAAAATGGTGATGCAAAAACTATTTTTTGCAATAAAAAGCGTCTTTTAGGGTGTGACAGCAGCCAAACATAAAACCCGATATAAATTTGGTATCGCTGTAGTCGCAAGATACCAAAGAATAAAGTTGCCTAATCACTTATACCACATTAGAAACAGTGTAAAAAATAAATAAAACCAATTCTTCACCTACTGTTTATTTTTTCATTCTGCTTCCCAAAGATGGCAATAAGGCGCACATTTATCCTGCGCTCTGGGTTCAGTGCTTACACAGGGATTTCTGTGTAAATCTTTGAAATACATGATTCAGATGGAACCTTTGGTGGAAGATTTCCTATAATGAGGCAGATGGACGCACTGTGGACACCAACAAATGTGTTAGACCGCACCCAATACTGACACCGTCTCCATGGACATCAGGGCGCTCGTCCACACCAGGGGGTCCGTCCCAGCAAGAGAGTCCACATACTTCGATTGTGCACTGTGGACACCATCTGACCTGTGATCCAGCGGTGTGTCTTTATAGGATTGGATAGTTTTGTGCACTTCTGAAAAGAAGGACGCCTCTGAACAGAGGCCAGATGGAGTCCAGTAACTCTGCTGCCTCATTATAGTGAATGGATTCATCTGGGATTTCATCTGAATCACGTCACCCAGAGTTTTGTATGGAAACCCCAAAGTAAGTGCTCAGCGTTGAGCACCGTATAAATGTGAACCCAAATGTTACGTAGAATGTTTCCAATAAAAGCTTCAACTCAATCCACAAAAAAAGCAAGCCCTCCCTCAGGTCTGTAATCTATTATTGGAAATATAGGGGGCTGCTTCCAGGTTACTGGTAGTACAAAGGCTCTGGAAATGTGAAATGGCTCCATTACCCTCCAAAGGAAATTCAGCAAATTCTGTGCTCCCAAATCAAAATGCTCCCCTCCCTTCTGAGCTCCACAGTGTACCTAAACAACATATAGCGTCTACATGTTTGGCATTTCTGAAGCGATGAGAACCCGCCTAACTTACAGGTACATGCTTCCAGAAACACGGGCTGGGCATAACGTACTGGTGACTGCAATATATTGGTCACCACAGTATACTGGTCACTACAATGGCAGATTGCAATTTTCACTCATCAACATTCATTGCTGCTCTTTTCTGGAAAATACTCATGGAGTCAAAATCAGCACTTCACCTGTAGATAAATTCCCAAAGGGGTATAATTTCCAAAATGGAGTCACTTGAGGGGGGATTCTGCTCTTCCAGCAACTAGGGGCTCTGTATATGGAGTCTGCAAACTCTTCTAGGAAAATCTGTGCTCAAGGTGGCAAATAGTGCTCCCTTCCTCCCGTGTCTCTCCGTATGTAATTCTATACAGCCGCATATGAGGTATTGCCACGTTCAGTAGAATTTGGACAAACTTTGGTGCCATTTTTACCCATTTCATGTGTGAAAATGTAAAATTTGGGGCTAAAACTAAATTTTGATGGTAAAAATGTAGTTATTTTTTCTTCACTGCTCAATGGTATAAAATTCTGTGATACACCCTTGTTGTCAATATGATCACTGCACCCCTAGATGAATTCATTGAGAGGTGTAGTTTGTAAAATGGGGTCACTTATGAGGGGTTCTGCTGTTCTGGCACCTCATGTGCTCTCCCAGTGGGTCATGGCACCTGCAAACCATAATTGTAAAATCTGGCGCTCCTTGCCTTCAGAGCTTTGCACTGTGCCTGAAAAATATTTCCCGACTACATGCAGAGTATTGGTGCACTCAGGAAAAAATGGACCTCAGTTTGTTGGAAAAAACATTCCTATTAGCCCTTAGAATAATTAAAAACATCATTTTTGTGAGGAAAATTTGATTTTATTATTTTCACAACTCAACGTTCTAAACTTCAGTGAAGCATGTGGGGGTTCAAGCTAGTTTACAAAATGGGGTAACTTTGGGTCAAAATGCGGGTTTCCACTGTTTAGGCACATCAGGGGCTCTCCAAATGCAACATGACATCCTCTAATGATTCCAGGCAATTTTACATTCAAAAAGTCAAATGACGTTCCTTCTCTTCCGAGCCCAGCTGTGCGCACAACCAGTAGTTTTCTCACTCATATGGGGCATTGGCGTACTCAGGAGAAATTGCATGATACATTCTATGGTGCAATTTCTCCTGTTACAGTTCGGAATATGCAATATTTTTTGCTAAAAACATATTTGCGTGGAAAATTAGATTTTTTTTTATTTTTATGGTTATAAAAGTTTATAAACTTTTGTGAAGCACCTGGGGGTTCAATGTGTTCACCACAGATCTAGATCAGTTCCCTGAAGGGTCTAGTTTCCAAAATGGTGTCACTTGTGGGGGATATTTACTGTTTACGCACATCAGAAGATCTCCAAACGCGACATTGCTTCTGCCAGAAAATTTTGCATTCAAAAAGTCAAATGGCGCTCCTTCCCTTCCGAACTCTGCCTTGCACCCATACAGTGGTTTTCTCCCTCTTATTTGGTATCGGCATGCTCAGGAAAATTAGACAACAAATTATGGGGTTCAGTTTTTCCTTTTACCCTTGTTAAAATAGAAAAAATGTATCTGAAGTAAATTTGTTGTGAAAAAAGTTAAATGTGTTTTTATTTTTTCACAAAATTCCTGTGAAGCACCTGAATGTTTAATAAACGTATTTCAGCACCTTGAGGGGTGCAGTTTTTAGAATGGTTTCACACTTAGGTATCTTCTATCATATAGACTCCTCAAAGTGACTTCAAATGTGATGTGGTCCCTAAAAAAAATGGTTTTGTAAATTTTGTTGGAAAAATTAAAAATCGCTGGTCAACTTTTAACCTTATAACTTCCTAACAAAAAAATTGGGGTTTTAAAATTGTGCTGATGTAAAGTAGATATGTGGGAAATGTGATTTATTAATTATTTTGTGTGACATATCTCTGTGATTTAAGGGCATGAAAATTCAAATTTGGAAAATTGTGAATTTTCCAAATTTTCACCAAATTTCCATTTTTATCACAAATAAACGCAAGTCATATCAAATAAATTTTACCACTACCATGAAATACAATATGTCATTAAAAAACACTTTCAGATTCACCGGGATCCATTGAAGTGCTCAAGAGTTATCACCTCATAAAGTGACAGTGGTCACAATTGTAAAAATTGGACCAATCATTAACGTGCAAACCACCATCAGGGGTAAAGGGGTTAAATGCAAAAAGATCATGTCAGCATCAATCAAGAGGATGTAGGTTTATGTCAGAAAGGGGTATTAAAATTCATGTGAATAAGAAAGCTCAAAGAAATGGCACTTTGTGAACCAGGTTGTATCACAGTATTTGCAAAACGTGAGCTTGCTTATTGTGCAAGTTGAAAAATACATAAATATTTATTATTATTATTTATTTATATAGCACCATTAATTCCTGTTAGGGCTGGCGGAATGCACCAAATAATTATAAGGAGGGTATAAGGTGCGTTCTCAGCCCGAGGTACACCGTGCAGAGATGACACCTGCTGCTCGGTAATGGCGGACAGTGACAGTATATGGAGGTATAATATGAACACACATGGGTTAGCTTCACCCGGTATGTAAGGAAGTGAATCCTGTTGCATCACATGGCCACAATACCACAGAGTGAACGCTAGTATTGGGTCACAGGACTCTGCCCCAAGGGCACAGGGTTAGAGTCCCTCTAGACCACTAGCGCTCGGCGCCACAACTGCGGTGCCAGGGAAAAACCTAAATAATGATTCACCGCACTGAGTGTGTGCAGCGTCGCTCTGGCGAACACCACTTACCACCCTAACTAGGGACAGGTACTAGTTGCGACACTAGTTGCTCATCAGGGGACAATGGATAGGAGCGTGCCGAAGTGGCGATAATACCCAGTGATCAGTATGGATGTGTCCGAAAATGCCGCCTTTCTTTTTAAAGGTATATGTCTACCGTAGTAACGGATAAATCCCTTTACAGCATGGTACCTTGGTGTACATTCAGGGCTGCGTTATGGTGCTTCTATTTCAATAAATACCTTATGGCTTGCGTGGAGCATGTAGTGACCCGCACCAAGCGAGCCATAAGGTATTCGGCACGCTCCTATCCATTGTCCCCTGATGAGCCCTGATGGGAGAGGGCGAAACGCGTAGGGACGCTGTATAAACACTGGGACAAAAGATCAGAAATGATAAGATAAGTGACCTATTATGGTGGCTTGATTATGATATTGCACTGCACATTTACCATGATATGTATTATGTGACACCAGGTTGCTCTGTTCTGTGATTGCACACCGGGCCCAGAGATACTGGGATTATGTACCCTATGTGAACTACTTTTCTATGAAGATTATGAGATTTTGTGAACTCTTTCCATGAAGATGTATTTTTTCCTCTTGTGGAGGACAACTATGGAATATGAGCATTTTTCTGGTGCGGTATATTTTTACCAATCTTATATGTGGATATGTGACGCAGATATTTGATCATATCTATAGCTAGTCATGGTCATTGTGTAAATTCTGCAGTTGGTCTCTAGCTAGTCTATTCTGGATTACTAATCTAAATAAATATTGACCTGAGTACTGAGGGCCATTTTACCCTATTGCAATACTTACCCTAGGTCAATTAATATATATATATTTTTTTCCTGTATTTTTTCTTATTTATTAGGCAATTTATTGCTCTTTTTTTGGCTAGATAGAGGCTGTATGTGTGTGGGGTTTGGGGTTTGGGAAGTTGGCAGGGACACCCAGGGCTAGGAGGGACAGCCGACGAGGAGTGGGGGCGCCACATCGATTTCTAGGGTGCCAACCTCCACTGACAGGAAGGGTGTATCTAATTAGGAGCCCTCTAGGGAACTGTGTAGGCATACATTTTCCTTCCTTTTTTCCACTTTTTGCATTGCTGTGCCCTGTGTCCACTGGCTCGCCCAACCCTGGGTGTGGGTATTTTGTATTTATTGTTCAATGATGGTCAGCATCTTTTAATGCATATCTATTAAAAGTATTTTTAAGGGTTTTTTCTTTTTGAAACAAAATGTCGCAGGTATGTGACCAGAGTCTGATTGGCCCTCTCTACCAACCCATTCATCTCGGGATGGTATGCTGAAGAGAGATTCAGCTCGATGCTGAGTGAATGATAAAGCTCTCTCCAGAACTGAGACGCAAACTGGGGACCCCGGTCACTGACAATATTGTCTTGCATACCGTGTAGGTGGAAAATATGATTGATAAACAATGCTGCCAATGCCCGTGCAGAAGGTAGCCGTGGAAGAGGCACCAAGTGCACCATTTTGGAAAAGTGGTCGGTGACTACCCAAGTAATGGTGCAGTTACGGAACTTGGGTAAGCCCACCACGAAGTCCACCCTGACCATTTCCCAGGGCCTGTCTGCCACCAGGGGATAAAGTAACCCTGCAGGCCGTTGTTGAGGAGACTTATTCTTGGCACAGGGGACACAAGCCCGAATATAGTCTCTGACATCACGGGACATATGCGGCCACCAGTACTTCCTTGCCGGAAGCTCAGATGTCCTCTTAGTCCCAAAATGGCCACCCACCCTGGACGAGTGAGCCCAAGAGAGGACCTTCGTTTTGCAAATTAGGTGGCACAAAAGTCTTGCCCGGGGGCACAGACTCTAGCGAAACTGGGGCCACGGTCCTCCGACTCTCCGAAGGGACAATTAACCGAGGCTCCTCCTCTACCACTGCTGATACTACGGAGCAGGAGAGAGCGTCGGCACGGATGTTCTTCTCCCTGGAAAGATAATGGAGAGTGAAGTGGAAATGGGAAAAGAACAAGGACCATCTAGCCTGGCAAGAATTTAGCCGCTGGGCAGTCTGCAAGTAAACCAAATTTTTGTGATCGGTATAGACTTGGAAGGAAAACGAGCCCCCTCCAGGAGGTCTCTCCACTCCGAGAATGCCAACTTCATTGCTAGCAACTCCCTGCCCCCGATGGAATAATTCCTCTCCGCCGGTGTGAAGGTCTTAGAGAAAAAGAAGCAAGGATGCTTCCGACCTTGAGCATCCTTTTGGAATAGGACTGCTCCAGCACCGACAGCTGAGGCATCCACCTCCATTATGAAAGGTTTATCTACATTGGGGTGATGTTGAATGGGAGCACTAGCAAAGTGGGACTTAAGAGAGAGGAAGGCCTTAGAGACCTCCTCCGACCACAATTTGGGATTTGCTCCCTTCTTGGTGAGGGCTGCCAAAGGAGTTACCAAAGTAGAGAAGTGGAGAATGAACTGGCGATAATAGTTCATGAACCCCATAAAGCGCTGCACCGCTTTGAGAGAATGGGGTTCTTGCTAGTCCATCACAGCCTGTAGCTTGGCAGGATCCATAGCCAATCCCTGGGTGGAGATGATATAGCCCAAGAAAGGCAAGGACTCCTGCTCAACACACACTTCTCCAACTTTGCATAGAGGGAGTTTGCCCGTAAGAGGTCAAAGACTTTGCAAACATCTCTCCGGAGGGAGTCTATATCTGGAGAGTAGATGAGAATATCATCCAGATAGACTACAACTGAAGAGGAAAACTGATCCCAGAAGGTGTCGTTCACAAAGTCTTGGAAAACGGCAGGAGCATTACAAAGCCCAAAGGGCATCACCAGGTATTCATGGTGCCCGTCCCTGGTGTTAAATGCTGTCTTCCATTCGTCCCCCTCACGGATGTGAATCTGGTTGTAAGCACCCCGCAGATCAAGCTTAGTAAATACCCTCGTTACCCACAACCTATCGAAGAGCTCAGATATCAGAGGCAGGGGATGCTTGTTCTTAACGGTGATGGCGTTAAGACCCCTGTAATATATGTATGGACGTAATTCTCCATTCTTTTTCTGCATGAAGAAGATCCCAGCTCCTGCAGGTGACACTGACTTCCCAATGAATCCTCTTTCCAGATTCTCCTGGATGTATTGGGACATCGCCTCCATCTCCGGGAAATATAAGGGATAGACTCGACCCCAGGGAGGCTCTGCACCAGGCAAGAGGGCAATAGGACAGTCATAGGGGTGGTGGGGCGGAAGGGTCTCCGCAGCCCTCTTGGAGAAAACGTCCACGTAGGGCCAATAGTGCTTGGGGAGAGAGGAAAGATCTGCGGGTACTTCAGTAGTAGCAACCTGAAAGCACTCCCTCAGACATCTACCCTCACAGGATTCACTCCATCCCAGAATTCTCCCGGAGGACCACTCTATATGAGGAGAGTGGTAACGTAGCCATGGTATCCCTAACAGGACCTCATCCGTTCCCTTGGGAATGACTAGCAGGGAGATAATTTCATGATGGGATGGCGACATAGAAAGAGTAAATGGGATGGTCTGGTATGTTATCTGTGAGGGCAGTGTTGACCCATTCACCCTTCGTATGGTCACTGGTTTGGCGAGCATCACCAGAGGTATCCATGCAAAGCTCTACCGTATGAGTGGATGGGCCTAAGGTAGTTGTCCCCTTGAAGAACAATGTGGAGGAAAACGTCGCCGTGTCTAGTGTACCTCCTCCTACAACCACTAGACACTGACGTTTTCCCAACCACTGGGGACATTTCCTGGCATAATGTCCCAACTGCTAGCAGACAGGACAGACCTTGAGTGCACGAGCGGTCCGGGACTTAGACCCAGCTCGTGACACCTCCATGGCCTCATGTGGCACGGATGCCTGGACTGGAGATTCCAGAGGTTTGGCGAATGTGGGAACCAGCCGAAACCTCTGCCTAACCTGGGCTCGCTCCAACCTTCGCTCGTTAAAACAAAGGTCGATGCGGGTAGATATAGCTATTAGCTACTCCAGTGTGGCAGGAATCTCCCTAGTGGCCAAGGTGTCCTTCACATGGTCAGCCAGTCCTCTCCAGAATACAGGAATGAGGATTTTATCAGGTCACTCCAGCTCAGATGCCAAAATCCAGAAGTGGACAGCAAAATGACTGACCATGGACGAACCCTGTGCCAATGCCAGCAGTTGGAGCGCTTTATCATGGGTGACATGAGGTCCCAAAAAGACCTATTTCAGAGTGCCCAAGAACCGCGGAGCACTCTGCACCACATGATCGTTGCGCTCCCAAAGCGGCGTTGCCCACTCCAATACCCTGTCCGACAGGAGGGATATAATAAATCCCACCTTAGCCCGCTCTGTGGGAAAACGTGCAGCCAGGAGCTCAAGATGTATAGCACACTGGCTCACGAATTCCCGACACAGATTACTGTCACCAGCAAACTTGTCTGGCAATGGGAGATGGGAAAATGTCCCAGCAGAGGTGGCAGTGGACAAAGTAGCTGCAGCCACGCTAGCAGCCTGAACAGCAACTGCGGTAACATCCACGGCTGAGGTTGTGCGCTCGAAAGCCGCCAACCTGCCCTCCAGCTGCTAGATGTACCGCTGTAGTCGCTGTTTGTCCGCCATTACAAGCCAGACCCTGGCGCTAGTATAATGGAAGAGCTGGCGGAGCGCACCAAATAATTATAAGGATGGTATAAGGTGCGTTCGAAGCCAGGGGTCCACTGTGCAGAGATGACACCTGCTACTCTGTAATGGTGGACAGTATATGGCAGTATAATGTGAACAAACACGGGTTAGCTTCACCCAGAATGTAAGGAAGTAAACCCTGTTGCGTCACAGGGCCACAATACCGCAGAGTGAACGCTAGTATTGGGTCACAGGACTGCCCCAAGAACACAGGGTTAGAGTCCCTCTAGACCACAAGCGCTTGGCGCCGCAACTGCAGTGCCAGGGGAAAACCTAAATAATTATTCACTGCACTGAGTGCATGCAGCACCGCTCTGGCGAACACCACTAACCGCCCTAACTAGGGACAGGTAAGTGCACTTGTTGCGCACGGTGCCGCACTGGCTAGCGCTGCTGTGAGATGCTATAGATTGTGTCTGGTGCTGGATGGCACTAACTGGCCCTAGGCAGCTCCAACATTCGTGAGCATTCATCAACACTAGGGAGGGGAATGTTTCGGAGCTTTCACCAGAACAGGCACACATCCACACACACACAATAACTGATTTATACTAGCGCATGGCCGAGCGGCCATGCAAACCTTTTATATCTGTAGCCTTCCAGGACCTTCCTAGTGCTCCAATCGGAGCCGCTACAGGACCTGAGCATGTGACCCATGACCACCAATGAGAGGTCGTCATATGGGCATGCTCAGTAGAAGAAAAGCAGGACTTAGTCCCTGGAACTTCTGCTCGCCTCTTATCAATGCTGGTTACAAAGGCTGAGCCTGGAATGGCAGCTGTAACCAAATGCACAGTATCAGCTTGAGCTAGATGCTAGGACCGAAGTATCTGCTGAGCAGATTCCACTGCGGTGAAAAGAGATTGGGAGACTGCAGCGGACATGGTTTGAGATTCCCCCTGTGCAGCAGTGGGAACTCGACACTTAACAAATTCCATGGTGCCGTACATGAGAAAGGTGTTACGTACAGAGTTATAGATATTGTTTACAGTAAACAAATTTACAATGACAGACTGGTACAGAGGGAAGAAGTCCCTGCCCTTGCGGACTTACATTCTATGGGATAATGGGGAAAAGACAGAAGGTCGGGGGTGCGGCAGCTCTGGTGGTGGTGAGGTGGCAGCTCTGGTAGTGGTGAGGCAGCAGCTCGGGTGGTGGTGAGGCGGCAACTCGTGTGGTGGTGAGGTGGCAGCTTGGGTGGTGGTGAGGCAACAGAATGGTTATTGCAGGCTGTAGGCTTTCCTGAAGAGATGGATTTTCAGGTTCCGTCTGAAGGATCCGAGGGTGGTAGATAATCAGACGTGTTGAGGCATGGAATTCCAGAGGATGGGGGATATTCAGGGGAAATCTTGGAGGTGGTTGGTTGAATAAGGAATAAGTGTGGAGGAGAGTATGAGGTCTTGGGAGGATCGGAGATTACGTGAGGGAAGATATTCAGAGATTAGTTCAGAGATATAGGGAGGGGACAGGTTGTGGATGGCTTTGTAGATCAGTGTTAGTAGTTTATATATGATAGCAATGTATGAATATCTCTATTAATAATAAAGTGAAATGTGATGTGGGATTATAATAACAAAACTAAAAGTGCTTAGTGCATAAATAGTTAAGTCAGAGCATAATAATACATAAGTTAAACAATAGTCAATTCTGTTTCAGTTTAGTAGCACATATTGGTATATAAATCCTATCATAAGCAGATCCAGTGTAAATATAAACATCCAAAGTAAAACTACCCAATATATTATTAGAAAGACCACATATCCTTGTGTAATTACATCTGACATGTGTTTCACCATGATTTCATCGGGGATTTGGCCATTCTTATTGGTTTTAATTCAAGTCTATATTAGAATTATTGAACTCAGCAGAACCTAAAAATATATTTACTGTCTGTTTCTAAGGGGAAGTCAGAGCAGGCATAATTTTCAATTCAAAACTAACAGGACAACAAATTGCTCATATGTAGTTTAGATTATAAAATTTTGTGGGGTTTGACAGCAGAGTGATGCTCTCTTCACATTTAATAAACATGCAAGCTCAGTCAAGCATGTATGACTTTAGTATTCAAAGGAGGAAGATCTATTAGAGTTTGGTCGATCGTTATTGATGTGTATGGTGGTTACATTTATTTACATTTTTTTGGAATATCGGATGAGAATAAAAGAGAGTAGTGGAACATTTCCTTTACTAAATTTTAATTTCTCTTTTGTGTCAATTTTTGTTCCAGATCATCTGCAAGGAGAAAATTATTCAGCCTTAAATTATATTTGGAGGGAAGAAGCATAACACTTAGCTTTGTCTCATTTGTTAGAGGCCACAGGCTCAAAAAGGCTACCTTGAACAAACTTGGCACCAGTCACTCCTCAGGCAGATTCCAGAGCAACTCTGATCTTCACTTTTTAACTGTTTAACTTCTGCTACCACCGGTCTGATGTCCAAAGGGTTGAACAAGAGGAATGAAGGGTCATCAAGCAGGGTCAAAACCAAGAGGTCACATCAGGAACAGAATTGCTGAACAAGAGGATGTTCAAAATACACTCTGAGGTCAGACTACAAGAGGAATCCGGAAAACAACACAAGCAAGGACTAGAACATGAGCCAAACAGCAGAAGTAAAATGACTGGCAGTGAAAGTCAGAGACCCAGGAGATTAAATACCAGGCAGCCCCAGAAACAAAACAGGACTGATACTCTCATTTATTACCCTCAGCCAAAACAGAAACAAAAGTGACAACAGGAAGGGGCACAGATGTTAAAACAGTGTCATTATTAGCTAAAAATGAGCAAAAAAGGGTAAAAAATAAGCTGGAATAACAACGTTTTTATCTACTGTTAAAGTGGAAAAATAATTATTTGTAATTCAGCTATAATTCACAATTCTTTTGCATGAACTGTTAAAATAGGTGACAAAACCTAGCACTGTTGGTTCCGTCATTGCTTCTCACTTTGTAAATCTCTTCATCCTGCTGTACGCAGGGTTATGCTCTTGAATTACTGATTATACATCAAACTATAACCTCTTATTGAGAATAGCAAAAATCCTCTGGGTGTCATTTGGCAAAGCTCCTGGATAAAATAGTATTATTTCTTCACATTTCTATTGAATTGAAATGGAATTCACTGAACCATGTACTAATATTTAAAAAAATATCATTCCCATTCCAAGTGCTGTCAGATTTCTTTTCATCTGCTCTTCGGCATTCCTTTCCGATTCCAAAAAGTGCAATGATTCATTGATTAAAACATTGTCCTTGGAATGAAATTCATGGAAAATTTCATAGTGGAGATTTATAACTAGTGGATTCAAAGTATTTTCTTTATATGTAATAAGTCATTAAAATGGCTAAGGGCTAATACGGCCACTAAATTTGCAACATACTTTACAGTTTTTATTATTTTCATTTCAGAAAGTTATCTTACCCATCTCATACAAGCCTTTCTAAAGATGCCTAAAGAGTAAACTTTTTTCTCTTATTTAATTAATTAATTATATCCCTGTATTATATATTATATCAGCCTATTTACTAAATTGTCTGTATCTGAACCTCTCTTCTCACCACTCCTGGGACTTTTATCCAGAAGAAATGTTTAGTGGAAATCCTCTGTGCTGCTGAATAATTGAGGAGACATCAGTCCATATGTGGTTAATAGGGTTGAGCGAAACGGATCGGACAAATTAAAAAATCGCCGACTTTCGGCAAAGTCGGGTTTCATGAAACCCGACCCGATCCTAGTGTGGGATCGGCAATGAGGTCGGCGCTCTTCGCGCCAAGTCACGTTTCGCATGACGCGTTCAGCGCCATTTTTCAGCCAATGAGGGAGGACGCAGAGTGTGGGCAGTGTGATGACATAGGTCTCGGTCCCCACCATCTTAGAGAAGGGCATTACAGTGATTGGCTTGCTTTCTGCAGCGTCACAGGGGCTATAAGGGGCGTGCACGCCGACCGCCATCTTACTTCTGCCAATCGTAGCAGGGAGAGGATGCTGCAGCTTCATCAGAAGAAGGGATATAGTTAGGGAGGGAAGATTAAGCCCCGAAACTGCTTGTGCTGTAGCGATTTCCACTGTCCAACACCACCTTTTGTTTACAGGGACAGTGGAGGCTATATTTTTGTGCATCAGCTCTGTAGCTTATTAGGCTGCTGTTTGCATGCCACTGTGCAAACCAACTGCTTTTTTTTTGCTTTTTTAAAAGCAAAAATCCTGTTGCTCCTTTCTGCACAGTTATCTTGTTTATTTGTCCACACTTTTGTGGGCAGCAGTCCTTTTTATTGCAGCCATATTTGTCCTGAGATCATTGAAGGGAGATTGAAATTGTACTACAATCCTTTTATTTTTTCATATATCTTCCAGCCACTTTTTGCCACTTACATTGTGTTGTTTTATGCCCAGGGTCTGAGATTTGGTTTAGCCCCCCCCCAAAAAAAAGTGAGATTTAAATTATCACAAAGTGGATATATAATTCAGTCCTGTTAGTTTGTGGTATAACAGGACTGAAATATGTCCACTTTGTGATATTTTGAATCTCACTTTTTTTGGGGGGAGACTAAACCAAACCTCAGGCCTTGTGCATGAAACAACACAATGTAAGTGGCAGAAAGTGGCTGGCTGATATGCCACAAACTAACAGGACTGCAGTATATACCACAAACTATCAGCCAGCCACTTTCTGCTACTTACATTGTGTTGTTTTATGCACAGGGCCTGAGGTTTGGTTTACTCTCCCCCCCAAAAAAGTGATATTCAAATTATCACAAAGTGGATATATTTCAGTCCTGTTATTTTGTGGTATATCAGCCAGCCACTTTCTGCCACTCACATTGTGCTGTTTTATGCACAGGGCCTGAGGTTTGGTTTTGTCTCCCCAAAAAATAAGTGAGATTCAAATTATCACAAAGTGGATATATTTCAGTCCTGTTATTTTGTGGTATATCAGCCAGCCACTTTCTGCCACTTACATTGTGTTGTTTTATGCACAGGGCCTGAGGTTTGGTTTAGTCTATCCCCCCCCAAAAAAAAAAGTGATATTCAAATTATCACAAAGTGGATATATTTGAGTCCTCTTAGTTTGTGGTATATCAGCCAGCCACTTTATGCCACTTACATTGTGTTGTTATATACACTGGGCCTAAGTTGTGGTTCAGTCTCCCAAAAAAAGGGGAGATTCAAATTCTCACAAAAGGGGATATACTTCTGTCCTGTTAGTTTGTCGTATATCGGCCAGCCACTTTCTGCTACTTAGATTGCGTTGTTATATACTCTGGGCCTAAGTTGTGGTTCAGTCTCCCCAAAAAAAGAGTGAGATTCAAATTCTCACAAAGTGGATATACTTCTGTCCTGTTAGTTTGTCGTATATCAGCCAGCCATTTTCAGCCACTTACATTGTGTTGTTTTTTGCACAGGGCAGATTTTTTGTTCAGTCTCCCAAAAAAAATATTTATATACACCTTCTACCTTGTTTTACAGTACCATATAACGGTTGTTATTTTGGTTAAATTTTCCAAAAAATGAGGAAGTCAGGTGGAAGAGGCAGTGGGCGGTGGTTGCGAGCTGGTACTGATGGTGGTGGTGGTGGTGCATCTGGTGGTAGTGGCAAAAGCACAATAGCACCTAAGGTTGGAGGTGTTGAGCCAGCGTCATCGTCTGGCTACACAAGGCCTCGAAGGCTCCCTTATCTGGGAGTAGGAAAACGGCTTTTAAAGCCGGAGCAGCAGGAAAAAGTTTTGGCTTTCCTTTCTGACTCAGCCTCTAGCTCTTTCGCCTCCTCTTCAGAAAGTTCCAAATATAAAAGCAGCGAGTTGTCAGTGGATGCTCCCGGTCAGGAACAAGACGTTTCCTTGTGTCCTTCACCCAAACCAAAAGTGAAGGATGCGTCAGGCGACTCTACGGGTTACTCCATGGAGCTCTTTACACATTCCGTGCCTGGGTTAGAACGGGAAATTGTTAACTGCCCATTACAAGATGAATCGGACATGGAGTGCACTGATGCACAGTCACAGCCAGATTATAATGCTGTTCCATTGACTCAGATTACTACATTCCCCTTGCAGTGTACTGAACCAGAATCTGACCCTGATGAGACTATGGTGCCCCGTTCTGAACGCTATAGCATCTTACACGGTGACACAGAGGAAGGTGCACATAACATTGAAGAGGAGGTGATAGATGACCCAGTTTTTGACCCAGATTGGCAGCGATTGGGGGAAGAGGGTGCCGCTGCCAGTAGCTCAGAAGTGGAGGAGGATGATCCGCAGCAGCCATCTAGATTACAACAGCTATCATCTGGCAGGCCCGTATCAGGCCAAAAACGTTTGTCAAAACCAAAAACAGTTTTAGGACAGCGTGGCCATCCGGTGAAAGTAGCACAGCGTGCAATGCCTGAAAAGGTATTCCATAGTAGGAAGAGTGCAGTGTGGCAATTTTTTAACCAAGATCCGAATGATCAGTCAAAAGTTATCTGTAAGAAATGCTCAAAGACCTTTAGTAGAGGGAAGAATCTTCAAAATTTAAATACAACGTGCATGCTTAGACATTTAACCAGCATGCACTTGCAAGCCTGGACTAACTACCAAACGTCCCGTACCATTGGTGCACCTGCTCAGAATGAAGGTAGTCAGCAGCGCTACATTGCTTCCCTCACTGTAAGCCCACAGGTTAGGACACCACCAGCAGCAAATGTGGAGGTATTGTCACAATGCCAAAGCAGTCAGGGAATCACAAGGTTATTGGTAGGAAACACTGTATGTAGGCCAACATCGAGAATATCATCACCAACCCTCTCTCAATCCGCCATGTCCACCACCACCACCACTGCTAGTTCCACCATATGCACTTCTCCAGTCCAGCTCACCCTACAAGAGACTCTTGTTAGTAAAAGAAAGTACTCATCCTCTCATCCGCATACCCAGGGTTTGAACGCCCACATTGCTAGACTAATCTCGTTAGAGATGATGCCCTATCAGTTGGTTGAAAGTGAAGCTTTCAAAGCCCTGATGGCCTACGCAGTACCATGCTATGACCTATCCAGTCGACACTTCTTTGCGAGAAAAGCCATCCCAGCCCTCCACCAACATGTCAAAGACCGCATTGTCCATGCACTGAGGCAATCAGTCAGTAGAAAGGTGCACCTCACAACAGATGCATGGACCAGTAGGCATGGCCAGGGACATTACATGTCCATCACGGCACACTGGGTTAATGTGGTGGATGCATGGTCCACAGGGGACAGCCATTGTGGGACAGTTCTGCCTAGCCCACGGTCTTGGAAACAGTTGGCTGTAGGCGTTCGCCACCCTCCTCCTCCAGAAGCGAAAACTCGTCCACAGAGTGCAGTCGCACGACCACTCCATCCGCAGCTGCCAGTGTTGCACACGAGGTGCCCCATTATCGAACAGCTAGTGGTAAGCGTCAGCAGGCTGTGTTACAAATGAAGTGTTTGGGCGACAACAGACACACCGCGGAAGTACTGGCCGAGTACTTGCAGCAACAAGCTCACTCATGGCTGAGCAGTGTACATCTTGAGGCAGGCAAGGTAGTCAGTGATAACGGAAGGAATTTTATGGCTGCCATACCCCTTTCAGAACTTAAACACATACCTTGCCTGGCTCACACCTTGAACCTGGTGGTGCAGTGTGTCCTCAAAAATTATCCGGAGTTACTAGCCCTGCTCCTGAAGATGGAAAGACTTTGCTCGCACATCCGCCGGTCGCCCAAACACTCCAGCCGTATGCTGAACCATCAGCGATCGCTGAATTTTCCCCAGGACTGACTAATAATCGACGTTGCAACAAGGTGGAACTCCACACTGCATATGGTTCAGAGGCTGTGCGAACAGAGGCATGTTGTAATTAATTTGTGGGAGGATACACATACATGGGCAGGCAGCTGGATGGCAGACATGGAGTTGTCTGGTGTGCAGTGGTCGAAGCTCCAAGACCTCTGTCAAGTCCTTCAGTGTTTTGAGGAATGCACACGGCTGGTAAGTGCAGATGACGCCATCATAAGCATGAGCATCCCACTAATGCGTCTGCTGATGCAAAGTTTGACGCACATTAAGGAGCTGGCATCTGCAGCCGAGGAGGAGGGAATCCTTGATGACAGTCAGCCATTGTCGGCTCAGGGAACTCTCCTGGATGAGGTGGCGGACAATGAAGAGGAGGAGGAGGAGGATGCGGATGAATATTTATGGGAGGAGGATGCTTCACAGGGGGCAATAGAAACTGGTGGTGTTGCAAGGTCAGGTACAGGGTTTTTGCGGGACACAAGTGATGTTGATTTGCAAGAAAGTGCTCCTCAACCCAGCACAAGCAGTGAATTGACACCTGGAACATTGGCCCACATGGCAGAGTATGCCTTGCATATCCTAAAAAGGGACCCCCGCATTATCAAAATGATGACTGATGATGATTACTGCTTGGCCTGCCTCCTGGATCCACAATATAAAGGAAAATTTCAAACTATCATGCCACATGAGAACCTTGAGCAAATATTGGCTACCAAACAAGCAACTCTTGTAGATCGTTTGGTTCAGACATTCCCAGCACACAGTCGCAGTGATGGTTCTCACACGAGCCGTAGGGGGCAACATGACAGATGTGTTAGAGGTGCACAAATCCGAAGTGGCGTTGGATAGAGGGGTTTATGACCAGGTTGTGGAGTGATTTCGCAATGACCGCTGACACGACAGGTAGTGCTGCATCGATTCAAAGTGACAGGAGACAGCATTTGTCCAGTATGGTTACCAACTATTTTTCCTCCCTTATCGATGTTCTCCCTCACAGGTCATTCCCCTTTTTTATTACTGGGCATCTAAAATAGACACCTGGCCTGAATTGGCAGAATATGTATTACAGGAGCTCACTTGCCCTGTTTCTAGTGTGCTATCAGAAAGAGTCTTCAGTGCTGCTGGTTCAATACTGACCGAAAAAAGGACACATCTGGCTACCCAGAATGTTGATGATCTATCCTTCATTCAAATGAGCCAATCATGGATTTCAAATTATTTTGCCCCACCTTCTCCTGCTGACACGTAGCTTGCCTGAAAAATGTCTTGCTTTTGGCCTCCTCTTACTGACTTCTCTAATTCCGTCATTTGCAGCTGCTGAATGTCCACCATAGGCCATTTTTATACCTCCCTAAATGGGCTAACTCCCCCATGGGCCGTGGTCACCATCTGGCGCAAGCACCCGTGCGAGTGCCGTTTGCCTGGACAGGTGGGTGCGCCCACTCTTGGGCAACTGCACTGGCACAGGGTCCCTCATAGTACAATGAAGTGTCTCTGACGGTGGTGGTGCACAACCAACGTCAGACACACCGTCGTAATATGAGGGGCCCTGTGGAAGTACCGCCGCCCACGAGAGAGTGTTCCCCCAGCTCGAACAGTGCTCTACCACTTGCAATACTTACCTCTCCCTGCTCCATCACTGTGTAGTCTGTGCTGTTAAATCCTTCAATGGCACTGCCTATACAAATTTGTTGAAATGATAGATGATAGTTAAATATACAGGGGCCCTGGCCTCCATTTAGACCAGTTAATACTTTGTGTCTTCTACCACTGTCTGCTACTCAGCAGAGGAGCCCACCCCTGTACCTAGCTATGCCACCTGTTTTTACCTGTTACCAATTTTGAACTGCATTTAGCCTACTTTATTATTTGGGCCTACTAATTGTGTCTGCCACTTATTACAGTTGTCCTCCACTGAACAAAGCAATGCCGGCTGTTTAGTCCTGTTACCAATTTTGAACTGCATTTAGCCTACTTTATTATTTGGGCCTACTAACTGTGTCTGCGCCACTAATTACAGTTGTCCTCCACTGAACAAAGCTATGCCGCCTGTTTAGTCCTGTTACCAATTTTGAACTGCTTTTAGCCTCCTTTTGTATTTGGGCCTACTAACCGTGTCAGCACCACTCATTACAGTTGTCCTCCACTGAACAAAGCAATGCCAGCTGTTTAGTCCTCTTACCAATTTTGAACTGCATTTAGCCAACTTTTTTATTTTGGGCCTACTAACTGTCTCTGCACCACTCATTACAGTTGTCCTCCACTGAACAAAGCAATGCCGCCTGTTTAGTCCTGTTACCATTTTTGAACTGCATTTCGCCTACTTTATAATTTGGGCCTATATCTGTGTTTCTTCCTCATCCTGCCCATTGCCCAGCCACTGCTAGATGAGTCTGCTGGTACATTCACCCAGACCACTACATTCCCTTGCACTCTACACAGCCAGAATCTGACCCTGCTGACAGTCAGGTTCCCCTTCCCGCATACTATACCACCTTACACGGGGACAAAGAGGAAGGTGCAGATGAAAGTGCAGGTTCCTTCATCAGGTATGGGGGGGCATACTCATTGGTAACGTCACTGGCACAGGGCCCCTCATAGTACGCAAAAATGTCTCTCGCAGTGGGAGGCGCCACCCACCATCAAACACACTGCCGTACTATGAGGGGCACTGTGCCAGTGCCAAAGAGTGGGTTCCCCTGTTTGCTCAGGATCACAGCACTTGCAAAGTTGAAATTCTTACCTCTCCCTGCTCCACCGCCGTGATGTATTCCGCGTTTCCTGGGCCCATGAAAATCTTGAGCCAGCCCTACCCCCCACAATTTTAGCCAAATGACCCCCTGTTTTCAATGCCTAACTATTATTATAAGGTAAATTAAGATTGACAAGCTTAAGAAATAAGAATTGATGTTTTTGGCATTAAAATGGACACTGTAGGTGTTTTCCTGTCCTCCACTCACTGCCGACTTTGATTCCCCATTGACTTGCATTGGGTTTCGTGTTTCGTTCGGCCCCTGACTTTTCGCAATAATTGGCCAATTTCACCCGACCCGACTTTTGACAATGTTGGGTTTCGCGAAACCTGACTCGATCCTAAAAAAGTAAAAGTCGCTCAACTATAGTGGTTAATAATAAATTGTGGCTTTATTCTACACATTTCAAACTTACAAGAACTTCTTCAGGAAGAAGGACCACATGTACAATGAAGATACGATGGTGGATTCTTATAGGTGCACTTTTTTAATCTAGGAGCCAAAAACATACCACCTGATGGTTCAGGATGTGCCAAAGTTCAATGTGAGCGTATCTGATCATATTGTGTAACACGTGCAAGATGAATAAATAAAAATTCACATACAATATATTGCATACATTTGTTAAAATGGTCCAAAGAAGATTCAAAAATGAACATGATTAAAATACATAGAAATTTGGCTATGGTTTTGATCCCTTGTTACATTTGTTAAAAAACACATGCAATGTCCTGCTTCTCTACATTACCAGCTTTTCTATTTGATGCTGGGTGATTAGTAGCACAATAGTACCTTCAAACCACATATCCAAGCCCTTTTTCACATCCTACCGACTTCAACTCAAAAATATTTCCCAGATCCATACATTCCTCAACCAAAAATCTGCAAACACCCTAGCCCAGGGGTGTCAAACTGCATTCCTCGAGGGCTGCAAACAGGTCATGTTTTCAGGATTTCCTTGCATTGCACAGGTGATAATTTAATCACCTGCAGAGAATGATTCCAGCACCTTGTGCAATGCTAAGGAAATCTTGAAAACACGCATGGTTCGAGGCCCTCGAGGAATGCAGTTTGACACCCCTGTGCCTAGCCCATGCACTCATTATCTCTCGCCTTGACTACTGCAACCTCCTGTTTTGTGGCCTCCCTTCTCACACTCTCTCACCCCTACAATATGTCCTAAACTCTGCTGTCTGACTAATCCACTTATCCCCTTGCGATTCTCATGCCTCTCCCCTCTGTCAATCTCTTCACTGGCACCCCATTGCCCAGAGACTCTAGTTCAAAACCCTAACCATGGCATACAAAGATATCTACAACCTGTGTCCTCCATACATCTGTGACCTCGTCTCCCAGTACTTACCTGCACGCAACCTCCATTCCTTACAAGATCTTATCTACTCCCCTCTTATCTCCCCTTCCCACAGTCGCACACAAACTTTCTCCTGTGCATTTCCCCTACTCTGGAACTCTCTACCACAACATATCAGACTCTCACCTCCCATGGAAACCTTCAAAAGGAACCTGAAGACCTTCCTCTTGCAACAAGCCTACAACCTGCAGTAACCACTGATCCACCAAAGCTTCCTCCTAATCCCAATTGGTGCCCTCAGATCATGATTTTGTGGTCCTGATGTTTGCGATTGGCAATTCATGACCAAATAGCGGCCTAAGAGTCTGCTGTTGTAACCTGTTCAGAATTAGGCATTTAGGTGGTAAAATGCACATTTTCATTTTCATTTCTGTCATGTCACTTTGCATTAATTCCTGAAAAGCATCTAAAGGGTTAATAAATTACCTGACAGCAGTTTTCAATATGTCAGGGGGTGCTCTTTTTAAAATGGTATCACTTTTGGGGGTTTCCAAATATATGGGACCCCTAAAGGCACTTCAAACATGGCTAAGTCCCTAAAAAAATAAATTTTGTAAATTTCCTTGAAAAAATGAAAAATTACTGCTACATTTTTAAACCTCCTAAAATAATAACAAAATAAAAGAACATTTTATAAATGGTGCTGATGTAAAGCTGACATGTGGGAAATGTTATTTATTAATGTTTTGCTGTGGTATGACTATCTGGATTAAAGGGATAATTATTCAAAGTTTGAAAATTGCTAATTTTTTTTACATTTTTCTCAAATTTCTGATATTTTTTATAGCTACACGCAAAACATATCGACCTAAGTTTATCATTATCATAAAGTATAATGTGTCATGAAAAAACAATATAAAATTCACTGGGATTTGTTGAAGCATTCCAGAGTTATTACCACATAAAATGACACTGGTTAGATTTCAAAAATTTGGCTCCGTCACTAAGGGGTTAAAATAAAATCTAAATTACAAAATAAAAAAATATAACTTAAGCCTGGCTCATTGTTAAAATGCCATTCAGCACTTTATACACACTGGCACCTTCATGCAAATTGACATAAAATAAATAAATGACTAAATAAAATATAGATATTAATGACTAAAAGTGTGTCCCAAGCAGTAAAATAGAAAAACTACACCTTCTGAAATTTAATAGAAGGCCCATGTCTACATTTTATACAATATTGTGCAAAAGTTTTATACAGGTGTGAGTAAAAAGTGCTGCAACTTAATAATTTTATTAGAAGTTTTAATATTTTTATCCATTAATAGAAATGCAAAATGACTGAACAAAAGAGAAATCTGAATCAAATCAATATTTTTGCATTAAAAACAGCATCAAAGTGACACGTACACTTTCACATATTTTTTAAAGGAACTCAACAGGGAAGTTGTTTCAAGCATCTTGCAGAACTAACCACAGAACTTAACCACTTCTGCAGATGTATACACGTGCAAATCTTTTTCTTTCTTCATGTAATCCCAGAGAGACTTTTGCGTGATGGATAAGTATCTTACTGTATTTCACAGCATTGACATCAGCACAAAATGGACAATGTGTATGCCCACAGACACAGCAGCCCAACAAGTAAGCTTAGTGCTGCAGATAAAAGACACATCATGCTTACTTTCCTACAAAATTGGAATATGTCCAGTAGTACCATTAGCTCAGAACTGGCATCAACCAGTGGGACCTTGCTACATCCATCTACAGTTTGGAGAAGTCTTTCTGAAGTGGTCTTCATGGAAGTATTATGACCAAAAAAACAGCATACCTTCAACATGGAAACAAGCCAAGTAACTCAACTATGCAAAAAAATATATGAATATAGTAGCATAAAATAGGCAGTAGATGTCATACAGAAATGTAAACATTTGGCTCAAATAGAAGACAGTTTGTGTGTGAAAGTCTGGAGAGCAGTACAATAATGAGTGTTTGCAGGCAACAGTGAAGCATGGTGAAGGTTTCCTCAAGTCTAATGCTGATGGGGACTTTGTTACAATTAATGGTGTCTTTACTGCTGAGAGATATAGCCATATACAACCCCTGGCAAAAATTATGTAGTCACCGGCCTTGGAAGATGTTCATTCAGTTGTTTAATTTTGTAGAAAAAATGCAGATCACATACATGGCACAAAACTAAAGTCATTTCAGATGGCAACTTTCTGGCTTTAAGAAACACTAAAAGAAATCAAGGACAAAAAATGTTGTAGTCAGTAATGGTTACTTTTTTCACCAAGCATAGGGGAAAAATTATGGAATCACTCAATTCTGAGGAAAAAATGTTGGAATCACCCTGTAAATTTTCAGACCCAAACCTAACACCTGCATCAAATTAGATCTGCATCTAAAAAGAAGTGATCACACCTTGGAGAGCTGTTGCACCAAGTGGACTGACATGAATCATGGCTCCAACATGAGAGATGTCAATAGAAACAAAGGAGATGATTATCAAACTCTTAAAAGAGGGTAAATCATCATGCAATGTTGCAAAAGATGTTGGCTGTTCACAGTCAGCTGTGTCTAAAATATGGACCAAATACAAACAACATAGGAAGGTTGTTAAAGGCAAACATACTGGTAGACCAAGGAAGACATCAAAGCGTCAAGACCGGAAACGTAAAGCAAAA
The DNA here is from genome assembly GCF_032444005.1 of Ranitomeya imitator. Lineage (NCBI taxonomy): Eukaryota > Metazoa > Chordata > Amphibia > Anura > Dendrobatidae > Ranitomeya > Ranitomeya imitator. The sequence goes on along the minus strand of NC_091282.1, from coordinate 1,084,796,665 downwards.
TGTCTCCAAAACAGGAAATACACAACAAAACAAATGAGGAACGAATGGGTGAAAACTGGAGTCAACGTCTGTGACCGAACTGAAAGAAACCGCCTAAAGGAAAATGGAATTTACCTACAGAAAAGCTAAGCAACAGCCATCATTAACACCTAAACAGAAAAAAGCAAGGTTACAATGGGCTAAGGAAAAGCAATCGTGGACTGTGAATGACTGGATGAAAGACATATTCAGTGATGAATTGCGAATCTGCATTGGGCAAGGTGATGATGCTGGAACTTTTGTTTAGCGCCGTTCCAATGAGATTTATAAAGATGGCTGCCTGAAGAGAACATGCAAATTTCCACAGTCATTGATGATATGGGGCTGCATGTCAGGTAAAGGCACTGGGGAGATGGCTGTCATTACATCTTCAATAAATGCACACGTTTTTGTTGATATTTTGGAGACTTTTCTTATCCCATCCATTGAAAGGATGTTTGGGGATGATGAAATCATTTTTCAAGATGATAATGCATCCTGCCATAGAGCAAAAACTGTGAAAATATTCCTTGAAAGAAGACACATAAGGTCAATGTTATGGCCTGCAAATAGTCCGCATCTCAATCTAATTGAAAATCTTTGGTGGAAGTTGAAGAAAATGGTCCATGACAAGGCTCCAACCTGCATAATTTATCTGGTAACAGCAATCAGAGAAAGTTGGAGCCAGATTGATGAAGAGTCCTGTTTGACACTCATTAAGTCCATGCCTCAGAGAATGCAAGCTGTTATAAAAGCCAGATGTGGTGCAACAAAATACTAGTGATGTGTTGGAGTGTTTTATTGATTGTTTGTTTTTCATGATTCCATATTTTTTTTCCTCAGAATTGAGTGATTCCATAATTTTTCCCCTATGCTTGGTTAAAAAAAGTAACTATTACTGAATATCACATTTTTTGTTCTTGATTTATTTTAGTGTTTCTTAAATCCAGAAAGTTGCCATTTGAAATGACTTTAGTTTTGTGCCATATCTGTGATCTGCTTTTTTCCTACAAAATTAAACAACTGAATGAACATCCTCGAAGGCCGGTGATTCCATCATTTTTGCCAGGGGTTGTACTTATCCATCATGCAACAACATAAGGGAAGCATCTTATTGGCTCCAAATTTATTCAGCACCAGGAAAGCTACCCCTAAATATACATTTAATGACATTAAGAACTAACTTCAGTGTATAGATGAACAAGGAGGCCTGAATTTGATAATCTGGTCCCAACAGAGCCCTGATCTCAACATCATTGAGTCTGTGTGGATTTAAATAAAGAGACAGGAGAATTTGCCTAAATTCTTCACGATGTTAGGAACAATCACCCTGTTGAGTTCCTTAAACACTGTATAGATGTAACCAGAAGAATTGATTCTTAGATGCTGTTTTAAAGACAAAGAGCAGTCATATCAATTATAGATTTTCTTTAGACTTCTCTTTTGTTCTCTCATTTTGTATTTTGTTAATAAATTATAGCACTGCTATTTTTTAAAGCACTCATGGTACCATGGCTGAGGAAGGGACCTGACAAGTCCTGAAAGCTTGTTTTGTAACATCGTTTATTTTAGTTATGTTAGCCATTAAAAGGTAGGTATCACAACTACAAGATTATCTTGTTTTTCACACAGAGAACATTAAAGAATAGAGATTCTCATCCTTTCTTATTCTTCTTCATCATGGAAAAAATCTGTTAGTAAGTTATAATGTGCAAAGAAACTGGTGCACTTTTCCATTTGCAAATAATGTGTTTTATATAAAAAATTGCCATAAATAAATCTTCCTTCGTTGACGACGAAAGTTCAGGAGTCTGGATAGGTTTAGATAAACATTGTCAACATAATTGCACTCTTGGCCTCATTTTCTGGATAATTGTCATGAACATGTCATATTTCTCCATAATAAATGGGATTTAATAGACACCAATCACATTTTGGCAAACAGTATTTTGATTTACATATTATTTAAGGTATGTGTATGAATTCCATCCATCATTTTAAATGGAAGTTCCACCTTTTTCACAGTCTGTCTCAAGATTTGCAAAAATATAGTGAGTGTTGTGGAGAAGCTTCTGGCACTGTTCAAATTGCAAATTGGTCACATTGAATGGCTTATGATTAGACAAAACATATTGGACACTTGGAACCTGAGAAAAAAAATAGAATGTTCACAAAAGTAAAATCTAATACAGCAAACATTAATAACATCTGATTCAATCTTTATTCCATGAACAATGGTACAATATATAAAAAGACAGGCAAAGTCCGGCACAATCATCATGACTTGTCTCTTCTTCAAGGTGAGGCACAAAATGGCTGTCATGCTGGATTGAGATGAGGGAGGACTGTTGTCGCCTGTCTGCTTCATTTTACACTATCACATACTGATGTGCCTACATTACCCTCAGCTTAGTGTTTTTGTATGAACTACCAATTTCATAAGCTGCTAAAACATCTGTATATAGTTAATATACAAAAGTATTCTAATAAGCATCATTGGTGGTGCGAAAAAGTGCTATCGTACAAATGATGGTATATATCACTCAGCACACACCCACCATCCATGGACAATATGGATAACTGCCAGTACTATACTAGAACAACCAAAGAAAATTGCAGTCACTGAATCCAATAAAAGTATCTTTATTACAAAACAATCTAAAATTACATACAAAAAACAGACAAATAGTGCAAATAGGACCAGCAGATGACAAAGAACATGCCACAGGCAACATCAAAGAGCAGTCACGTTCTAAATTGTGGTGGAATCGTGTCTTTTTAGAAAAATATACAGCTAATAAGATGATCCCAAGGGGATTACGGGTCCGCGTAATCCCAACCTTTCCTATCAGTGATGAGGCCTTTATCTGTAAATGGGAGGAGGCAAGAAATTTGTGCTCCTTTACTTTGATGCAACTTTTAATTGACCATAACACGGCCAATATTGAGGAACTGGACAGGAAGATTGATGAATTGCAGACCACTATTAAGGCAGAATGCCCAAAGGAGAAGTTACAACAATTTGATATTGAATTGGAAAAATCCTTGGACACTCTGGCTAAAAAGATCCAAGAAAATCAGCTGTCTAAACATAACAGGGATCTTAAGGACTACCAGACTAATAGGGTCTACTTATGGAGAAAAGTTACTTTGACACGTGCTCCGTCCAATTCCTCTATATCCTCTGCGAGTGGGCTATCTGACGCTTCAGCTGCCTCTGGGTCTAGTCGGTTGAGGGACCACACCTATCATCCCTATAGGAGACACTTCAGACATCAAGTAGAGCCCGAAAATACTAACAAACGGGTAATCAATCTGAGCCATCATTTACTCTCCCCTACTGATCTGTCTCTTCTTGGTAGAGGGCTTTCATTCTCACCCACACCTGAGTTTGATAGATTCACTGTTGTGAAAGATTTGAATTTATTTGCAAGGTCGTTACTGATGAGACGCTATTATTTCAATAATGAGAGTAATTCTCTTTTCCCTACAGAAAAAGAACAAGCTATGCTGAGGATATTGGAGGAGCTGGCGGTGGAACATGTCCATGAGGGGGGTAAGATCCCTCCCTCTATTCGCTCACAGTCCACCAAGTTTCCCCCTCTAGCTATTTGTCCCTCCATTGATCTTTTCGTCCGGGTGGTGACTCAGGACTAGGGTTGAGCGAAACGGGTCGAACATTTTCAAAAGTCGCCGACTTTTGGCTAAGTCGGGGTTTCATGAAACCCGATCCGACCCCTGTGCGGGGTCGGCCATGCGGTACGCGACTTTCGCGCCAAAGTCGCGTTTCAATGACGCGAAAAGCGCCATTTCTCAGCCAATGAAGGTAAACGCAGAGTGTGGGCAGCGTGATGACATAGGTCCTGGTCCCCACCATCTTAGAGAAGGGCATTGCAGTGATTGGCTTGCTGTCTGCGACGTCACAGGGGCTATAAAGAGGCGTTCCCGCCGACCGCCATCTTACTGCTGCTGATCTGAGCTTAGGGAGAGGTTGCTGCCGCTTTGTCAGAAGCAGGGATAGCGTTAGGCAGGGTCCATTAACCACAAAACCGCTTGTGCTGCAGCGATTTGCACTGTCCAACACCACCCTCGGTGTGCAGGGACAGTGGAAGTTTTTTTTTTTTTTTTTTTCCCCTCAGCGCTGTAGCTCATTGGGCTGCCCTAGAAGGCTCCCTGATAGCTGCATTGCTGTGTGTACGCCGCTGTGCAAACCAACTGCTTTTTTCAAAGCACAAATCCTCTTGTTCCTTCCTTTCTGCACAGCTATCTTTTTTGTTTGTCCACACTTTTTATTTCATTTGTGCATCAGTCCACTCCTTATTGCTGCCTGCCATACCTGGCTGAGATTACTGCAGGCAGGGAGATAGTAGCTGCCTGCCATACCTGGCTGAGATTACTGCAGGCAGGGAGATAGTAATTGTAGGACATTCCCTGTTTTTTTTTTTTTTTTTTTTTTGGTGGGAGATTAAGATTGGCAATTTGGCATTTCTGCTAGAGTGCCATCCCTGTGTGTGCCATCTCTCTCACATAGTGGGCCATAGAAAGCCTTTTCATTTTTCTGTATTTTTTTTTGTGGGGTGTATAAATTCTCCCTGATAAAAATACAGTGGGAGATTAATATTGGCCTTTGGGCTTGTGTGCCAGTCCTGAGTGTGCCATCTCTCTCACAAATAGTGGGCCATAGAAAGCCTATTTATTTTTTTTTTTGGTTTTATAAATTCTCCCTGAAAAAAAGGGAGATTAATATTGGCCTCTGGGCTTGTGTGCCAGTCCTGAGCGTGCCATCTGTGCCAGCCCTGAGCGTGCCATCTCTCTCACAAATAGTGGGCCATAGAAAGCCTATTTAATTTTTTTTTTTTGTTTTATAAATTTTCCCTGAAAAAAGGGAGATTAATATTGGCCTCTGGGCTTGTGTGCCAGTTGTGAGCGTGCCATCTGTGCCAGTCCTGAGCGTGCCATCTCTCTCACAAATAGTGGGCCATAGAAAGCCTATTTAAATATTTTTTTGGTTTTATAAATTCTCCCAGAAAAAAAGGGAGATTAATATTGGCCTCTGGGCTTGTGTGCCAGTCCTGAGCGTGCCATCTGTGCCAGCCAGCCCTGAGCGTGCCATCTCTCTCACAAATAGTGGGCCATAGAAAGCCTATTTAATATTTTTTTTTGTTTTATCAATTTTCCCTGAAAAAAGGGAGATTAATATTGGCCTCTGGGCTTGTGTGCCAGTTGTGAGCGTGCCATCTGTGCCAGTCCTGAGCGTGCCATCTCTCTCACAAATAGTGGGCCATAGAAAGCCTATTTAAATATTTTTTTGGTTTTATAAATTCTCCCAGAAAAAAAGGGAGATTAATATTGGCCTCTGGGCTTGTGTGCCAGTCCTGAGCGTGCCATCTGTGCCAGCCAGCCCTGAGCGTGCCATCTCTCTCACAAATAGTGGGCCATAGAAAGCCTATTTAATTTTTTTTTTTGTTTTATCAATTTTCCCTGAAAAAAGGGAGATTAATATTGGCCTCTGGGCTTGTGTGCCAGTTGTGAGCGTGCCATCTGTGCCAGTCCTGAGCGTGCCATCTCTCTCACAAATAGTGGGCCATAGAAAGCCTATTTAAATATTTTTTTGGTTTTATAAATTCTCCCAGAAAAAAAGGGAGATTAATATTGGCCTCTGGGCTTCTGTGCCAGTCCTGAGCGTGCCATCTGTGCCAGTCCTGAGCGTCCCATCTCTCTCACAAATAGTGGGCCATAGAAAGCCTATTTTATTTTTTTTTTGGGTTTTAGAAATTCTCCCTGAAAAAAGGGAGATTAATATTGGCCTCTGGGCTTGTGTGCCAGTTGTGAGCGTGCCATCTGTGCCAGTCCTGAGCGTGCCATCTCTCTCACAAATAGTGGGCCATAGAAAGCCTATTTAAATATTTTTTTGGTTTTATAAATTCTCCCAGAAAAAAAGGGAGATTAATATTGGCCTCTGGGCTTCTGTGCCAGTCCTGAGCGTGCCATCTGTGCCAGTCCTGAGCGTCCCATCTCTCTCACAAATAGTGGGCCATAGAAAGCCTATTTTATTTTTTTGGGGGGTTTTATAAATTCTCCCTGAAAAAAAGGGAGATTAATATTGGCCTCTGGGCTTGTGTGCCAGTCCTGAGCGTGCCATCTGTGCCAGCCCTGAGCGTGCCATCTCTCTCACAAATAGTGGGCCATAGAAAGCCTATTTAATTTTTTTTTTTGTTTTATAAATTTTCCCTGAAAAAAGGGAGATTAATATTGGCCTCTGGGCTTGTGTGCCAGTTGTGAGCGTGCCATCTGTGCCAGTCCTGAGCGTGCCATCTCTCTCACAAATAGTGGGCCATAGAAAGCCTATTTAAATTTTTTTTTGGTTTTATAAATTCTCCCAGAAAAAAAGGGAGATTAATATTGGCCTCTGGGCTTCTGTGCCAGTCCTGAGCGTGCCATCTGTGCCAGTCCTGAGCGTCCCATCTCTCTCACAAATAGTGGGCCATAGAAAGCCTATTTTATTTTTTTTTTGGGTTTCAGAAATTCTCCCTGGAAAAAAAAAGGGAGATTAATATTGCCCTTTGGGCTTGTGTGCCAGTACTAAGCGTTCCATCTCTCTCTCTCTCTCAGTCAGTGGGCCATAGAACGCATATTTTTGGTTTTATTTGTTTTCTAAATTCTCCCTGAAAAAATCATTTTATTTTATTTGGTTTCTAAATTCTTCCTGATAAAATCATATTTTTTTTATTATTTTTATTTCTAAAGTCTCCCTGAAAAAAAAAAAAAAAAAACAACCAAAAAAACAGTGGGAGATTAATATTGGCCTTTCTGCTTGTGTGCCAGTCTTGACTCCTGGGTGTGCCATCTCTCTCTCTCTCTCTCTCTCTCTCTCTCTCTCTCTCTCCAATTGTGGTCCATAGAAAGCCTATATTTTTTTTCCTTGATTTGGGTTCTAAAATCTACCAGAGAAAATAACTACATCAATCATTGGTAGAAAAATATTGGCCTCTGGGTTTGTGTGCCACTCCTGACTCCTGTGTGCGTCATCTCTCAGTCAGTGGGCCATAGAACGCCTATTTTTGGTTTTATTTGTTTTCTAAATTCTCCCTGAAAAAATCATTTTATTTTATTTGGTTTCTAAATTCTTCCTGATAAAATCATATTTTTTTTATTATTTTTTTTTCTAAAGTCTCCCTGAAAAAAAAAAAAAAAAACAGTGGGAGATTAATATTGGCCTTTCTGCTTGTGTGCCAGTCTTGACTCCTGGGTGCGTCATCTCTCAGTCAGTGGGCCATAGAACGCCTATTTTTGGTTTTATTTGTTTTATAAATTCTCCCTGAAAAAATCATTTTATTTTATTTGGTTTCTAAATTCTTCCTGATAAAATCATATTTTTTTTATTATTTTTTTTTCTAAAGTCTCCCTGAAAAAAAAAAAAAAAAAACAACCAAAAAAAACAGTGGGAGATTAATATTGGCCTTTCTGCTTGTGTGCCAGTCTTGACTCCTGGGTGCGTCATCTCTCAGTCAGTGGGCCATAGAACGCCTATTTTTGGTTTTATTTGTTTTATAAATTCTCCCTGAAAAAATCATTTTATTTTATTTGGTTTCTAAATTCTTCCTGATAAAATCATATTTTTTTTATTATTTTTTTTTCTAAAGTCTCCCTGAAAAAAAAAAAAAAAAAAACAACCAAAAAAAACAGTGGGAGATTAATATTGGCCTTTCTGCTTGTGTGCCAGTCTTGACTCCTGGGTGTGCCATCTCTCTCTCTCTCTCTCTCTCTCTCTCTCCAATTGTGGTCCATAGAAAGCCTATATTTTTTTTCCTTGATTTGGGTTCTAAAATCTACCAGAGAAAATAACTACATCAATCATTGGTAGAAAAATATTGGCCTCTGGGTTTGTGTGCCACTCCTGACTCCTGTGTGCGTCATCTCTCAGTCACTGGGCCATAGAACGCCTATTTTTGTTTTTATTTGTTTTATAAATTCTCCCTGAAAAAATCATTTTATTTTATTTGGTTTCTAAATTCTTCCTGATAAAATCATATTTTTTTTATTATTTTTTTTTCTAAAGTCTCCCTGAAAAAAAAAAAAAAAAAAAAAAAAAAAAAAAAAACAGTGGGAGATTAATATTGGCCTTTCTGCTTGTGTGCCAGTCTTGACTCCTGGGTGTGCCATCTCTCTCTCTCTCTCTCTCCAATTGTGGTCCATAGAAAGCCTACATTTTTTTTCCTTGATTTGGGTTCCAAAATCTACCAGAGAAAATAACTCCATCAATCATTGGTAGAAAAATATTGGCCTCTGGGCTTGTGTGCCACTCCTGATTCCTGTGTGCGTCATCTCTCACTCAGTGGCCCATAGAAAGCATATAGTTTGTTACATTTGTTTTCTAAATTCTCCCTGCAAAAATCTATTTTTTTTTTTTTGGGGGGTTTCTAAAGTGTTCCTGAAAAAAATAAAAATAAAAAAAAAATAATAGTGTGACATTAATATTAACATTTGTGCTTCAGTGACAGTCCTGCGTGTGGGGCATCTCTCTAATTTGCAGCCACCAAAAAAAGAGTGTGTAACATTGGGCCTGATTTTCGCTGTGGTCTCACCAACCTGTAAAGGGGTAGCTAAATCATACTGAAGTTATAGCTCACCGTGTAAGTTGTGTGACTGCAACAAATAACGTTAGTTTGGTTACGTTTTTAAAACAATGAGGAAGTCTAGTGGAAGAGGTCGTGGCCGGGGGCGTTCATTGTCAGCTGGTAATGAGGGTAGTGGTAGTGGTGGAGCATCAGGTGGTCGTGGGGGAAAAAATATTGCACCTAAGTCTGGAGCTGTGGAGCCAGGTTCGTCGTCCGGCTACACAAGGCCTCGAACGCTCCCTTTTCTGGGATTAGGAAAACCGCTTTTAAAGCCGGAGCAGCAAGAGCAAGTTTTGGCTTATCTTGCTGACTCAGCCTCTAGCTCTTTTGCCTCATCTCGTGAAACTGGTAAAAGTAAAAGCAGCGCGTCGTTAGTGGATGTTCACGGTCAGGGACAAGTCACTTCCTTGTCCTCTTCAGCAAAAACAACAACAGAGAAGAATGCAGCAGGCGACACAACGGGTTACTCCATGGAGCTCTTTACACATACCGTCCCTGGCTTAGAAAGTGAAGCAGTTAACAGTCCATGCCCATTACAAATTGAATCTGACATGGAGTGCACTGACGCACAGCCACAGCCAGACTACTATGCTGGTCCTTTGACTCAGACCACAACATTGCCCTCGCAGGGTGCTGATCAAGAATCAGACCCTGATGAGACTATGTTGCCCCATCACGAACGCTATACCACCGAACGACACGGTGACACAGACGAAGTTGCGCAGGAGGTACAAGAAGAGTTATTAGATGACCCAGTTCTTGACCCCGATTGGCAGCCATTGGGGGAACAGGGTGCAGGCGGCAGCAGTTCTGAAGCAGAGGAGGAGGAGGGGCCGCAGCAGGCATCAACATCGCCACAGGTTCCATCTGGCGGGCCCGTATCTTGCCCAAAACGCGTGGCAAAGCCAAAACCTGGTGGAGGACAGCGTGGCCATCCGGTTAAAGCTCAGTCTGCAATGCCTGAAAAGGTATCCGATGCTAGAAAGAGTGCAGTCTGGCATTTTTTTAAACAACATCCAATTGATCAGCGCAAAGTCATCTGTCAAAAATGTTCTACTTCCTTAAGCAGAGGTCAGAATCTGAAAAGTCTCAATACTAGTTGCATGCATAGACATTTAACCACCATGCATTTGAAAGCTTGGACTAACTACCAAACGTCCCTTAAGGTTGTTGCACCCTCGGCCAATGAAGCTAGTCATCAACGCAACATCCCTTCCGGCAGTGTAGGACCACCATTTAGCGCACCACCTGCTGTATCTGTGCAGGTATCTTTGCCAGGCCAAAGCAGTCAGGGTCAGGGAATCACCAGTTTCGTAGTAGGAAACACTGCATCTAGGGCACCGGCGGCAACAATACCATCTCCCACCGTCTCTCAGTCTGCCATGTCCACCGGCACCCCCGCTAGTTCCACGATCTCCAGCTCTCCAGTCCAGCTCACCCTACATGAGACTATGGTTAGAAAAAGGAAATACTTAGCCTCGCATCCGCGTACACAGGGTTTGAACGCCCACATAGCTAGACTAATCTCGTTAGAGATGATGCCCTACCGGTTAGTTGAAAGCGAAGCTTTCAAAGACCTGATGGACTACGCTGTACCACGCTACGAGCTACCCAGTCGACACTTTTTTTCCAGAAAAGCCATCCCAGCCCTCCACCAGCATGTTAAAGAGCGCATCGTCCATGCACTCAGGCAATCTGTGAGCACAAAGGTGCACCTGACAACAGATGCATGGACCAGTAGGCATGGCCAGGGACGTTACGTGTCCATCACGGCACACTGGGTAAATGTGGTGGATTCAGGGTCCACAGGGGACAGCAAGTTTGGGACAGTTCTGCCTAGCCCACGGTCTAGTAAACAGTTGTCTGTAGCCGTTCGCACCCCCTCCTCCTCCTCCTCCTCCTCCTCGTCCTCCTGCAGAAGCAAGAGCTCGTCCACAGACCGCAGTCGCACAAACACTCCATCCGCACCTGCCACTGTTGCACACCAGGGCTCCCATTATGGGGCAGCTACTGGCATACGTCAGCAGGCTGTATTGGCTATGAAGTGTTTGGGCGACAATAGACACACCGCGGAAGTTCTGTCCGAGTTCTTGCAGCAAGAAACGCAGTCGTGGCTGGGCACTGTAGATCTTGAGGCAGGCAAGGTAGTGAGTGATAACGGAAGGAATTTCATGGCTGCCATCTCCCTTTCCCAACTGAAACACATTCCTTGCCTGGCTCACACCTTAAACCTGGTGGTGCAGTGCTTCCTGAAAAGTTATCCGGGGTTATCCGACCTGCTCCTCAAAGTGCGTGGACTTTGCGCACATATCCGCCGTTCGCCTGTACACTCCAGCCGTATGCAGACCTATCAGCGTTCTTTGAACCTTCCCCAGCATCGCCTAATCATAGACGTTGCAACAAGGTGGAACTCAACACTGCACATGCTTCAGAGACTGTGCGAACAGAGGCGGGCTGTTATGTTTTTGTGGGAGGATACACATACACGGGCAGGCAGTAGGATGGCAGACATGGAGTTGTCAGGTGTGCAGTGGTCGAAGATTCAAGACATGTGTCAAGTCCTTCAGTGTTTTGAGGAATGCACAGGGCTGGTTAGTGCAGACAACGCCATAATAAGCATGAGCATCCCCCTAATGCGTCTGCTGATGCAAAGTTTGACGCACATAAAGGATCAGGCGTCTGCACCAGAGGAAGAGGAAAGCCTTGATGACAGTCAGCGATTGTCTGGTCAGGGCAGTGTACATGACGAGGTACCGGGCGAAGAGGAGGTGGAGGATGAGGAGGATGATGGGGATGAGTATATTTTTAATGAGGAAGCTTTCCCGGGGGCACGGGAAATTGGTGGCGTGGCAAGGCCGGGTTCTGGTTTTTTGAGGGACACAAGTGACGTAGATTTGCCTGCAACTGCCCCTCAACCAAGCACAACCGCAGATTTGACAACGGGAACTTTGGCCCACATGGCGGATTATGCCTTGCGTATCCTCAAAAGGGACACACGCATTACAAAAATGATGAACGATGACGATTACTGGTTGGCCTGCCTCCTTGATCCTCGCTATAAAGGCAAATTGCAAAATATTATGCCACATGAGAACTTGGAACTAATATTAGCAACAAAACAATCAACTCTTGTTGACCGTTTGCTTCTGGCATTCCCTGCACACAGCGCCCGTGATCGTTCTCACACGAGCTCCAGGGGCCAGCAGACCAGAGGTGTTAGAGGGGCAGAAATCAGAAGTGGCGTTGGCCAGAGGGGTTTTCTGACCAGGTTGTGGAGTGATTTTTCTATGACCGCAGACAGGACAGGTACTGCAGCATCAATTCAAAGTGACAGGAGACAACATTTGTCCAGTATGGTTACAAACTATTTTTCATCCCTTATCGACGTTCTCCCTCAACCGTCATTCCCATTTGATTACTGGGCATCCAAATTAGACACCTGGCCAGAATTGGCAGAATATGCATTGCAGGAGCTTGCTTGCCCGGCAGCTAGTGTCCTATCAGAAAGAGTATTCAGTGCTGCAGGTTCAATACTAACAGAAAAAAGGACTCGTCTGGCTACCCAAAATGTAGATGATCTAACCTTCATTAAAATGAACCACAACTGGATTTCAAAATCTTTTGCCCCACCCTGCCCGGCTGACACCTAGCTTTCCTATGAAAAGGTCTTGCCTGTGGACTATTCTGAATGACTTTTCCAATCTCGTAATTTTCTTCACCTGATTGTCCAGCATACGACATGTTTCCACCTCACGAAATGGCCAAACTCCCCACACGGGGCCGTGCTATCGCCACTTTGCGCTTGGACCCTTGAGAGTGCTGTTTGTCTGAAGAGGTGGGTGTGGCCGCTTTTGGTCGACGGCACTGCCACTGGGTCCCTCATAGTACAATAAAGTGTCTCTGGCGGTGGTGGTGCGCACCCAACGTCAGACACACCGTTGTAATATGAGGGGCCCTGTGCCTGTACCGCCGGCCACAAGACAGTTCCCCCCCCCAGCTCAAACAGTGCTCTACCACTAGCAAAATTATCTCTCACAGCTTCACCAATGTGTAGTCTAGCCGCTGACATCCTTCAATGCCTGGCACTGACAATACCATTGTTTTGACATTTTTGTTATGTTAGGCCTTCGAAGCCTGTCTGCGGTCCCTTCTTTCTACAACTACTACACTGACCAGGCCACTGCTGGCCGTGTTACCCTGGAACCAATTTAAAAGTGCCTACAGTCAGCCCAATTTTGTTATGTTAGGCCTTCGAAGACTGTCTGCCGTCACTCCTTCCACTAGACTTCCACTGACCATACACTGCTGCCCATGTACCCCTGGAACCAATTTAAAGTGCCTACAGCCAGCCCAATTTTGTTATGTTAGGCCTTCGAAGCCTGTCTGCGGTCACTCCTTCCACTAGACTTCCACTGACCAGACCACTGCTGCCCGTGTACCCCTGGAACCAATTTAAAAGTGCCTACAGCCAGCCCAAGTTTGTTATGTTAGGCCTTGGAAGCCTGTCTGCGGTCACTCCTTCCACTAGACTTCCACTGACCAGACCACTGCTGCCCGTGTACCCCTGGAACCAATTTAAAAGTGCCTACAGCCAGCCCAAGTTTGTTATGTTAGGCCTTGGAAGCCTGTCTGCGGTCACTCCTTCCACTAGACTTCCACTGACCAGACCACTGCTGCCCGTGTACCCCTGGAACCAATTTAAAAGTGCCTACAGCCAGCCCAAGTTTGTTATGTTAGGCCTTGGAAGCCTGTCTGCGGTCACTCCTTCCACTAGACTTCCACTGACCAGACCACTGCTGCCCGTGTACCCCTGGAACCAATTTAAAAGTGCCTACAGCCAGCCCAAGTTTGTTATGTTAGGCCTTCTAAGCCTGTCTGCGGTCCATTCTTTCAACTACTACTACACTGACCAGGTCACTGCTGCCCGTGTACCCCTGGAACCAATTTAAAATTGCCTACAGCCAGCCCAATTTTTTTATTTTAGGCCTTCGATGCCTGTCTGCGGTCCATTCTTTCAACTACTACTACACTGACCAGGTCACTGCTGCCCGTGTACCCCTGGAACCAATTTAAAATTGCCTACAGCCATGTGTTATTATTTTAGGCCTTCGATGCCTGTCTGCGGTCACTCCTTCCACTAGGCCTCCACTGACCACACCACTGCTGTCCGTGTACCCCTGGAACCAATTTAAAATTGCCTACAGCCATGTGTTATTATTTTAGGCCTTCGATGCCTGTCTGCGGTCACTCCTTCCACTAGGCCTCCACTGACCACACCACTGCTGTCCGTGTACCCCTGGAACCAATTTAAAATTGCCTACAGCCATGTGTTATTATTTTAGGCCTTCGATGCCTGTCTGCGGTCACTCCTTCCACTAGGCCTCCACTGACCACACCACTGCTGCCCGTGTACCCCTGGAACCAATTTAAAATTGCCTACAGCCAGCCCAATTTTTTTATTTTAGGCCTTCGATGCCTGTCTGCGGTCCATTCTTTCAACTACTACTACACTGACCAGGTCACTGCTGTCCGTGTACCCCTGGAACCAATTTAAAATTGCCTACAGCCATGTGTTATTATTTTAGGCCTTCGATGCCTGTCTGCGGTCACTCCTTCCACTAGGCCTCCACTGACCACACCACTGCTGTCCGTGTACCCCTGGAACCAATTTAAAATTGCCTACAGCCATGTGTTATTATTTTAGGCCTTCGATGCCTGTCTGCGGTCACTCCTTCCACTAGGCCTCCACTGACCACACCACTGCTGTCCGTGTACCCCTGGAACCAATTTAAAATTGCCTACAGCCAGCCCAATTTTTTTATTTTAGGCCTTCGATGCCTGTCTGCGGTCCATTCTTTCAACTACTACTACACTGACCAGGTCACTGCTGTCCGTGTACCCCTGGAACCAATTTAAAATTGCCTACAGCCATGTGTTATTATTTTAGGCCTTCGATGCCTGTCTGCGGTCACTCCTTCCACTAGGCCTCCACTGACCACACCACTGCTGTCCGTGTACCCCTGGAACCAATTTAAAATTGCCTACAGCCATGTGTTATTATTTTAGGCCTTCGATGCCTGTCTGCGGTCACTCCTTCCACTAGGCCTCCACTGACCACACCACTGCTGTCCGTGTACCCCTGGAACCAATTTAAAATTGCCTACAGCCATGTGTTATTATTTTAGGCCTTCGATGCCTGTCTGCGGTCACTCCTTCCACTAGGCCTCCACTGACCACACCACTGCTGCCCGTGTACCCCTGGAACCAATTTAAAATTGCCTACAGCCAGCCCAATTTTTTTATTTTAGGCCTTCGATGCCTGTCTGCGGTCCATTCTTTCAACTACTACTACACTGACCAGGTCACTGCTGTCCGTGTACCCCTGGAACCAATTTAAAATTGCCTACAGCCATGTGTTATTATTTTAGGCCTTCGATGCCTGTCTGCGGTCACTCCTTCCACTAGGCCTCCACTGACCACACCACTGCTGTCCGTGTACCCCTGGAACCAATTTAAAATTGCCTACAGCCATGTGTTATTATTTTAGGCCTTCGATGCCTGTCTGCGGTCACTCCTTCCACTAGGCCTCCACTGACCACACCACTGCTGTCCGTGTACCCCTGGAACCAATTTAAAATTGCCTACAGCCAGCCCAATTTTTTTATTTTAGGCCTTCGATGCCTGTCTGCGGTCCATTCTTTCAACTACTACTACACTGACCAGGTCACTGCTGTCCGTGTACCCCTGGAACCAATTTAAAATTGCCTACAGCCATGTGTTATTATTTTAGGCCTTCGATGCCTGTCTGCGGTCACTCCTTCCACTAGGCCTCCACTGACCACACCACTGCTGTCCGTGTACCCCTGGAACCAATTTAAAATTGCCTACAGCCATGTGTTATTATTTTAGGCCTTCGATGCCTGTCTGCGGTCACTCCTTCCACTAGGCCTCCACTGACCACACCACTGCTGCCCGTGTACCCCTGGAACCAATTTAAAATTGCCTACAGCCAGCCCAATTTTTTTATTTTAGGCCTTCGATGCCTGTCTGCGGTCCATTCTTTCAACTACTACTACACTGACCAGGTCACTGCTGTCCGTGTACCCCTGGAACCAATTTAAAATTGCCTACAGCCATGTGTTATTATTTTAGGCCTTCGATGCCTGTCTGCGGTCACTCCTTCCACTAGGCCTCCACTGACCACACCACTGCTGTCCGTGTACCCCTGGAACCAATTTAAAATTGCCTACAGCCATGTGTTATTATTTTAGGCCTTCGATGCCTGTCTGCGGTCACTCCTTCCACTAGGCCTCCACTGACCACACCACTGCTGTCCGTGTACCCCTGGAACCAATTTAAAATTGCCTACAGCCAGCCCAATTTTTTTATTTTAGGCCTTCGATGCCTGTCTGCGGTCCATTCTTTCAACTACTACTACACTGACCAGGTCACTGCTGTCCGTGTACCCCTGGAACCAATTTAAAATTGCCTACAGCCATGTGTTATTATTTTAGGCCTTCGATGCCTGTCTGCGGTCACTCCTTCCACTAGGCCTCCACTGACCACACCACTGCTGTCCGTGTACCCCTGGAACCAATTTAAAATTGCCTACAGCCATGTGTTATTATTTTAGGCCTTCGATGCCTGTCTGCGGTCACTCCTTCCA
Source organism: Ranitomeya imitator (assembly GCF_032444005.1). Classification (NCBI taxonomy): domain Eukaryota; kingdom Metazoa; phylum Chordata; class Amphibia; order Anura; family Dendrobatidae; genus Ranitomeya; species Ranitomeya imitator. The sequence goes on along the minus strand of NC_091282.1, from coordinate 1,084,780,363 downwards.
CTAGGCCTCCACTGACCACACCACTGCTGTCCGTGTACCCCTGGAACCAATTTAAAATTGCCTACAGCCAGCCCAATTTTTTTATTTTAGGCCTTCGATGCCTGTCTGCGGTCCATTCTTTCAACTACTACTACACTGACCAGGTCACTGCTGCCCGTGTACCCCTGGAACCAATTTAAAATTGCCTACAGCCATGTGTTATTATTTTAGGCCTTCGATGCCTGTCTGCGGTCACTCCTTCCACTAGGCCTCCACTGACCACACCACTGCTGCCCGTGTACCCCTGGAACCAATTTAAAATTGCCTACAGCCAGCCCAATTTTTTTATTTTAGGCCTTCGATGCCTGTCTGCGGTCCATTCTTTCAACTACTACTACACTGACCAGGTCACTGCTGCCCGTGTACCCCTGGAACCAATTTAAAATTGCCTACAGCCATGTGTTATTATTTTAGGCCTTCGATGCCTGTCTGCGGTCACTCCTTCCACTAGGCCTCCACTGACCACACCACTGCTGTCCGTGTACCCCTGGAACCAATTTAAAATTGCCTACAGCCATGTGTTATTATTTTAGGCCTTCGATGCCTGTCTGCGGTCCATTCTTTCAACTACTACTACACTGACCAGGTCACTGCTGCCCGTGTACCCCTGGAACCAATTTAAAATTGCCTACAGCCATGTGTTATTATTTTAGGCCTTCGATGCCTGTCTGCGGTCACTCCTTCCACTAGGCCTCCACTGACCACACCACTGCTGCCCGTGTACCCCTGGAACCAATTTAAAATTGCCTACAGCCAGCCCAATTTTTTTATTTTAGGCCTTCGATGCCTGTCTGCGGTCCATTCTTTCAACTACTACTACACTGACCAGGTCACTGCTGCCCGTGTACCCCTGGAACCAATTTAAAATTGCCTACAGCCATGTGTTATTATTTTAGGCCTTCGATGCCTGTCTGCGGTCACTCCTTCCACTAGGCCTCCACTGACCACACCACTGCTGTCCGTGTACCCCTGGAACCAATTTAAAATTGCCTACAGCCATGTGTTATTATTTTAGGCCTTCGATGCCTGTCTGCGGTCCATTCTTTCAACTACTACTACACTGACCAGGTCACTGCTGCCCGTGTACCCCTGGAACCAATTTAAAATTGCCTACAGCCATGTGTTATTATTTTAGGCCTTCGATGCCTGTCTGCGGTCACTCCTTCCACTAGGCCTCCACTGACCACACCACTGCTGTCCGTGTACCCCTGGAACCAATTTAAAATTGCCTACAGCCAGCCCAATTTTTTTATTTTAGGCCTTCGATGCCTGTCTGCGGTCCATTCTTTCAACTACTACTACACTGACCAGGTCACTGCTGTCCGTGTACCCCTGTAACCAATTTAAAATTGCCTACAGCCATGTGTTATTATTTTAGGCATTCGATGCCTGTCTGCGGTCCATTTTTTCAACTTCTACTACACTGACCAGGTCACTGCTGCCCGTGTACCCCTGGAACCAATTTAAAATTGCCTACAGCCATGTGTTATTATTTTAGGCCTTCGATGCCTGTCTGCGGTCACTCCTTCCACTAGGCCTCCACTGACCACACCACTGCTGCCCGTGTACCCCTGGAACCAATTTAAAATTGCCTACAGCCAGCCCAATTTTTTTATTTTAGGCCTTCGATGCCTGTCTGCGGTCCATTCTTTCAACTACTACTACACTGACCAGGTCACTGCTGCCCGTGTACCCCTGGAACCAATTTAAAATTGCCTACAGCCATGTGTTATTATTTTAGGCCTTCGATGCCTGTCTGCGGTCACTCCTTCCACTAGGCCTCCACTGACCACACCACTGCTGTCCGTGTACCCCTGGAACCAATTTAAAATTGCCTACAGCCATGTCTTATTATTTTAGGCCTTCGATGCCTGTCTGCGGTCCATTCTTTCAACTACTACTACACTGACCAGGGCACTGCTGGCCGTGTACCCCTGGAACCAACATCAGAAAATATAAAAATAAGTATTTTGCTTATAAAAAAGAAAATACTGGTGAGATATCAAATGCAGACATTTTAACATTAAAAACAAACACACAACTAAAATCTGGTACAGTACTAAAAATGGCCACCAGCTACAATTACTTTCTCCTGCAAGTAGTTAACTGAAAGTTTTTTTAAATTGAAAACACACATATGGCATCCACCGAGTGTTGTCCTGTCGCGTCTTCTTTATATTATTGCCGAGAAGATGCAAAATAATGAAAATAATAAAATCATTAATTACCAAAATAATAGAGAAAGTCAACACCACATTGCAAATAAACATTCATTCCAAATAAAGAAGCAGGGCGCGTCCGAGGGTGAGTATATACCTAATAAGAATATAATCACCCTCGGACGCGCAATGCTTATTTCCAACAGCCTTCCTTCCTAAGAATCAGCCCTTCCGTCGTGTAGAGAGACGTTGTGTTACACTCCAAGGTGTTCCCCAGGTTGCCTTTCCTGAGCTTCGATCTTCCGGCTCTCGTTTAGTAGTTCTTGGAAACTACTCTGCATTAGGCCTTCAAATTGGGTATGGGGTGTAGAGAGATGGTGTGTTCCACTCCAAGGTGTTCCCCAGGTTGCCTTTCCTGAGCTTCGATCTTCCGGCTCTCGTTTAGTAGTTGTTGGAAACTACGCTGCATTAGGCCTTCAAATTGGGTATGGGGTGTAGCGAGAGGGTGTGTTACACTCCAAGGTGTTCCCCAGGTTGCCTTTCCTGAGCTTCGATCTTCCGGCTCTCGTTTAGTAGTTCTTGGAAACTACACTGCATTAGGCCTTCAAATTGGGTATGGGGTGTAGAGAGAGGGTGTGTTACACTCCAAGGTGTTCCCCAGGTTGCCTTTCCTGAGCTTCGATATTCCGGCTCTCGTTTAGTAGTTGTCGGAAACTACGCTGCATTAGGCCTACAAATTGGGTATGGGGCGTAGAGAGAGGGTGTGTTACACTCCAAGGTGTTCCCCAGGTTGCCTTTCCTGAGCTTCGATATTCCGGCTCTCGTTTAGTAGTTGTCGGAAACTACGCTGCATTAGGCCTACAAATTGGGTATGGGGTGTAGAGAGAGGGTGTGTTACACTCCAAGGTGTTCCCCAGGTTGCCTTTCCTGAGCTTCGATCTTCATGCTCTCGTTTAGTAGTTGTCGGAAACTACGCTGCATTAGGCCTACAAATTGGGTATGGGGTGTAGAGAGAGGGTTTGTTACACTCCAAGGTGTTCCCCAGGTTGCCTTTCCTGAGCTTCGATCTTCCGGCTCTCGTTTAGTAGTTGTTGGAAACTACGCTGCATTAGGCCTTCAAATTGGGTATGGGGTGTAGCGAGAGGGTGTGTTACACTCCAAGGTGTTCCCCAGGTTGCCTTTCCTGAGCTTCGATCTTCCGGCTCTCGTTTAGTAGTTCTTGGAAACTACACTGCATTAGACCTTCAAATTGGGTATGGGGTGTAGAGAGAGGGTGTGTTACACTCTAAGGTGTTCCCCAGGTTTCCTTGCCATTGCTTCGGTCTTCCGACTCTCGTTTAGTAGTTGTAGAAAAGTACACTGCATTAGGCCATACAAAATGGGTATGGGGTGGAGAGAGATGGTGTGTTACACTCCAAGGTGTTCCCCAGGTTGCCTTTCCTGAGCTTCTATCTTCAGGCTCTCATTAAATTGTGGTTAAATGGAACAACTGCATTTGGCGTACTAGTTGGTTTGGGGCCTACTATCGGTGTCTGCCACTCCTTGCTGTTCTCCTCCACTGAACAAAGCTGTGCCGCCTGTTTACTACGGTTGCCAATTTTGAACTGCATTTCGACTACTTACTGATTTGGCCCTACTCTCTGTGTCAGCCTCTCATTCCAGTTGTCCTCCACTGCAATGCCCCCTGGTTATTCCTGTGTTACCAATTTTGAACTGCATTTTGCCCACTTTCTTCTTTGGGCCTATATCTGTGTTTCCACTTCATCGTGCCCATTGCCCAGCCAGTGATAGATGAGTCTGCTGGTACATTGACCCATAACGCAACATTTCCCGTGCACGCTACACTGCAAGATTGTGACCCTGCTGAAAGTCAGGTTGCTCTTCCCGCATACCATACCACCTTACACGGGGACAAAGAGGAAGGTGCAGATGAAAGTGCAGGTTCCTTCATCAGGTGGGGGGAGGAATACTAGTTGGCGACGTCACTGGCACAGGGCCTCTCATAGTACGCAAAAGTGTTGCTGCCGGTGGGAGGCGCCCCCGCCGTGCAAACACACTGCTGTACTTTGAGGGGCCCTGTGCCAGTGCCAATGCCAACGAGTGGGCCCCCCCTGCTTGCTCAGGTTCACAGCACTTGCAAAGTTGAAATACTTACCTCTCCCTGCTCCACTGCCGTGACGTGGTCCAGATTTCCTGGGCCCACTAATTACTTGAACCAGCCCTACCCCCCACAACTTTAGCCAAATGACCCCCAATTTCAAATGCCTTCCAATTATTATAAGGTAAATTACGCTTGACAAGCTTCATTAAGAAGAATGGATGGTTTTGACATTAAAATGGCCACTCTAGGTGTTTTCCTGGCCCCCACTCACTGCCGACTATGCTGCCCCATTGACTTGCATTGGGTTTCGTGTTTCGGTCGATCCCGACTTTACGTCATAATCGGCCGATTTCACTCGACCCGACTTTGGACATAGTCGGGTTTCGCAAAACCCGGCTCGACTCTAAAAAGGTCAAGGTCGCTCAACTCTACTCAGGACCTATACCAGATCCCGAGATTTTCTCGTTCAGACAATCTTTCGAGGAGTGAGCGTGAACGTTTGGAACACCTTAAAAAACTCCCTGATGTGGTAATAAAACCTGCCAATAAGGGAGGGAATGTGGTTTTGTGGCCGGTGGGGCTTTATGAAAAGGAGGCCTATAGGCAACTCAATAATTCCACCTGCTATAAAAAATTGACGTACAATCCGCTGAGTGCCTATTCGGATCAGTTGGTATCCATTATTAAGGAAGCCTTGGATAATGATATCATCACAAAGGAACTTGCTTCCTCCCTTCTCATAAATGACCCCACCATAGCCACATTCTATCACCTCCCGAAAATTCATAAGGACCTGAAGTCACCACCCGGCCGCCCCATAGTTTCAGGGATGGGAAACTATCTTGAGCACGTCAACTCATGGATTGATTTCCACCTCCAGCCCCTTGTGACGGTTCTTCCGTCCTACCTTAGGGATACTGGTGAGCTGCTCCGTCGGGTCGATGGCCTCCATTTTGAGGGTGAATCTCTACTGGTCTCAGCAGATGTTGAGTCCCTGTACACCAGCATTAGACACAAGGATGGTATTGCTGCGGTTAAGTTCTTTTTAGAAACATCTACCATGTCTATTGGACTTAGGGGACTCCTGCTGAGACTACTGGAGTTCACCCTCTCTCACAATTTCTTTGTGTTTAAGGGGTCCTTCTACCTACAGCTCCAGGGGACAGCCATGGGTGCGGCCTTTGCGCCGGCCTATGCTAATCTGTTCCTGGGGCTGTGGGAGAGGGACCTCTTCCTGTCAGACAGGATGTCATCGATGGACCGTATCCCCTTTTGGGTGTGGTACGGTACATCGATGACATCCTTTTTGTCTGGCAGGGTGAGGCCATCGACCTGGGACAGTTCATCGAGCTTCTCAGTAGCAATGACCTGAATATTAGACACACGTGTGTCTGGGATAAGTCCAGTATTAGTTTCCTTGACGTAATGGTCGGTAAGGATGAGTCTGGGGCTATACATACTGACATCTTTCGTAAAGCTACATCAACCAACACGGTGTTGCATGCATCATCTTGCCACCCCAGACATATGGTGTCCTCTATACCGGTTGGCCAGTTCCTCCGCTTACGGAGGATCTGCTCTACAGACTCCGATTTTGAGAAACGTGCTATGGAACTGACCACCCGTTTTAGTGAACGGGGTTATAGTAAATGGAATATAAAAAAAGCCTATCATAGGGCTAAACACTCTACGCGCAATCGTCTACTATATAAACCCCAGGGTGAGGATAGATCCAATGGTGGTGACCAACTTCGGTTTATTATAACCTATAACCCCCAGGCTGACAGAGTAAGATCGGCACTGACCAAAGCTTGGCCCATCTTGCAAACCGACCCCATCATTGGAAAATTCCTTCCAAAGAGACCTCTTCTCACTTTTAGGCGAGCGAGGAACCTGAGAGACCTTTTAACGAAGAGTCACTATAATGGGCAGGGTCCTAGAACCTTCCTAGACGACATACCGGCCCCGGGGGGCTCTGCACCATGTGGCCGTTGCGTCGCGTGCCCGAACATGGACAGATGTGACAAATTTCTGAATTCCAATGGGTCCAAAGAATATACTATCAGGAGATGCATTACATGCGCCTCCCGATATGTAATTTATTACGCTACCTGCCCGTGTGGATTGATTTATGTCGGGATGACCACGAGGCAGCTGAAGGTCAGAATCAGGGAGCATGTCCTAGGGATCGAGGCAGCTGCTACCCAGAATGATACATCTCTATTGAAGACCATCCCTAGGCATTTCTTAGCCTTACATCAAAGTAATAGCTCGCTCCTTAGGGTCCGCGGTATTGACATATTGAATGTCAATATCCGCGGGGGGAATTTATTTAAGCGCCTCGGCCAATTAGAGACACGCTGGATTTCATTATTAAATACAGTGTGTCCAATGGGCTTGAACGAGAATATTAGTTATGCCCCTTATCTGTGATCGTCGCACTGCTGTGCCTTGTTTTGCCTCTCCGCATCTTGTTTTCTTATTTGATTTTAACATTTCGTTTATTCTCTGTTATTTAGGATCCGTAGTTTCATATATTGTTTCCTTGAATATTGGTGGCGTGTACTATAACCGGCAGTATGAAGAATGAAGGGCGGCAACACAAGCGGACATGAAAAATTCTACAGAAATATGTACTCTTGGGGCATAATCTATTTGGATATCCATACAATGTTGAATTTATATTCTGTCTTGTTTCTACATGCCCCTACTGTGACCGTGCTGCCATTATTATATCTTACCACTAGGTGTTTTATGTACAACATTGCGTTTATTTGATATTGTATGGCTCGTGAGCAGTGCAATTGGCATGATATATGTACTCCATTGATTAGGGCTTGCCTCTCCATTTCTGTATAAGTTCTCTAGCATGGCCACTCCCCAGTAGAGTATATATATGTCTTGATATAGGCGATGCACTTTTTGTTCCCCATGTACCTTAGACAGTCCTTGATTTGCGGTGTGCCATTTACTCCTGCGCCCCTGTGCCGATTCTGACGTCCGTCTGGTACTTGTATGTCCCTGCCCTCTTCTCTGCCCACTTTACTAATGGCCGCCGCACATCCTCTGTATTTGTGCGCATGCGCCGCTCTCCTCCTGCCGCCCCGGCTAATAGTCATGCACTTCCGGATTACGTGGGGCCCGCGCACTTCCGGTTTTGCTGGCTGGACGCTAGGGGCGGACGGAGGCTGCGCTGCATGGCGCGATTATTACTGCGGTCCACTATAAATGACCGGTCCTTGCCCATATGACACCATGCGCCCCCTGAGGAAGGTACAGCTACCGAAACGCATGTCAGGGTGTCTCGGTGTCCCCTGCGCTGGTCCGGATCCATTGCAGCAGGTAATATGCACAGTGGACCACTGTGTCCACATGCCTCGTTTTACATCTTTGTGCATTATTTATGATACTATTTAGCCTTTTTTGGCAGCACTGCTGTTAACTGTATGAGCAGTAGGTGGTTGACTTGAGGCGATGTGTGCTTTGCTACGCCAGCTGGTTGGTTCTGGACCATTGCCGGGGTCACCGTACCTTGGGTGACTGCTCTTTGATGTTGCCTGTGGCATGTTCTTTGTCATCTGCTGGTCCTATTTGCACTATTTGTCTGGTTTTCTGCATGTAATTTTAGATTGTTTTGTAATAAAGATACTTTTATTGGATTCAGTGACTGCAATTTTCTTTGGTTGTTCTTGTATATAGTTAAAACTAATAGGGATCTAAAAGTTTAATTCTGTTTCTTGTCAGCTAGTCTGTTATAGTCTTGCTGTTTGAAGAACTCATATATGTAATAATGCATAAGAAAGTGGAGAACGTGGAGACCTTTATTTTCATTTTACTCAAACTTGATAAAAAGGGGATCTAGCCATGCAAATATCAGGATTGTTATCTTCATAACGGAATTTTGCTACTGCTGTAAGACTTCCAATTACTCATTTCCTTATTCTTAGAATTCCAATTACTGGTAGATTTCGTTATTCTTTTGCTTATGCGGCATGATACAGTGCTCCATAATTGTTGGCAAAAATTATGGAATTGAATAACGGGACAATCCCTTCACTTCTCCCATTTCTCCTATTAAACATAATTGGTTTTGGGAGATTCTTGTAAAATGGATCTCAGATGAGTTATTTCTGCAGAACCATGGAATTATTTTTTCAGGCTGGTCATTTTTGTAAGGTTCATCATTGTTGCAAGTCTTTTGGCCATATATTCCCTTACACTTGAAAGACTGAATCACGGAGCCTTGAAAAATTACTTTGTTTAATAATGACTGAAAAATGTGAAAGCTGAAATAAAATGACAAAATAATTCTGCAAATGTGATGTCTCATCAGACTGATTAATCAAAAAAAGAGCTGTGGATGCCGCCTGGTAAGTGCCAATACTTCCTCTACAGTTCTGTCCGGTCCGATGGAATGAGACATGCAAATATATTTGCACCTACTCTAAATACTACCTTTATTAAATGTAAAATCATCTATGTTGGTTTTTCCAATAAATACATAAAGTTACATTGATTCATAGTGCATCGAAACAACTAAAGCAATGCCATGTGATCTAGAAAATTATTCTACCAAACTCCAAGGTAAATAATGAAATCATAATAGTTATTTTGTCATCAAAACAGTTTTTGAAATCCTAATGTGTTGTCTCAGCACATTCCTACTTTGTCATTATCTACTGTACTTGGCAGAATAGATACCACAAGTTTGTCAAATTAATCATTTATGAATTGAATTTAAACAGAATTAAAATAGCAATTGAAGACCACCTAAAGCAGGTGGAAAATTACCACACCACATGGATTGTGTATTGTAAGACATTCAATGCCTGCTCGTCCGTATCTGGGATTTAAAGGCAATTTTCTGCTCTATGGTTTCAATAAAGTATTTTTCTATTGATACCTTCACTTTAATGTCAGTGTGTGCAGAAGACTCAATCAGCTACACTCATGCTTTTTCTCTTTTATGTCTTTTACTCTTATATTGAACTAGCTATTGAACCCGTTCTACGCCCGGGTGGCGAGCATTTATATTGGTATATTGTCTCCATCATGGTATGTGCTGCTCCGTCCTGCGTCCCCATCCTGTCATGCGCTGCTCCATCCTGCGTCCCCATCCTGTCATGTGCTGCTCCATCCTGCGTCCCCATCCTGTCATGTGCTGCTCCATCCTGCGTCCCCATCCTGTCATGTGCTGCTCCATCCTGCGTGCCCATCCTGTCATGTGCTGCTCCATCCTGCGTTCCCTTTCCTGTCATGCGCTGCTCCCATCCTGCGTCCCCATCCTGTCACGCGCTGCTCCCATCCTGCGTCCCCATCCTGTGATGCGCTGCTCCCATCCTGTGATGCGCTGCTCCCATCCTGCGTCCCCATCCTGTCATGTGCTGCTCCATCCTGCGTCCCCATCCTGTCATGCGCTGCTCCATCATGCGTCCCCATCCTGTCATGCACTGCTCCATCCTGCGTCCCCATCCTTATGTGCTGCTGCATCCTGCGTCCCCATCCTTATGTGCTGCTCCATCCTGCGTCCCCATCCTTATGTTCATGCTGCATCCTGCATCCCCATCCTTATGTGCTGCTCCATCCTGCGTCCCCATCCTTATGTGCTGCTCCATCCTGCGTCCCCATACTGTTATGTGCTGCTCCATCCTGCGTCCCCATCCTTATGTGCTGCTCCATCCTGCGTCCCCATCCTTATGTGCTGCTCCATCCTGCGTCCCCATCCTTATGTGCTGCTCAATCCTGCGTCCCCATCCTTATGTGCTGCTGCATCCTGCGTCCCCATCCTTATATGCTGCTCCATCCTGCGTCCCCATCCTTATGTGCTGCTGCATCCTGCGTCCCCATCCTTATGTGCTGCTCCATCCTGCGTCCCCATCCTTATGTGCTGCTCAATCCTGCGTCCCCATCCTTATGTGCTGCTCCATCCTGCGTCCCCATCCTTATGTGCTGCTCCATCCTGCGTCCCCATCCTTATGTGCTGCTCCATCCTGCGTCCCCATCCTTATGTCCTGCTCCATCCTGCGTCCCCATCCTTATGTGCTGCTCCATCCTGCGTCCCCATCCTTATGTGCTGCTCCATCCTGCGTCCCCATACTGTGATGCGCTGCTCCCATCCTGTGATGCGCTGCTCCCATCCTGCGTCCCCATCCTGTCATGTGCTGCTCCATCCTGCGTCCCCATCCTGTCATGCGCTGCTCCATCATGCGTCCCCATCCTGTCATGCACTGCTCCATCCTGCGTCCCCATCCTTATGTGCTGCTGCATCCTGCGTCCCCATCCTTATGTGCTGCTCCATCCTGCGTCCCCATCCTTATGTTCATGCTGCATCCTGCATCCCCATCCTTATGTGCTGCTCCATCCTGCGTCCCCATCCTTATGTGCTGCTCCATCCTGCGTCCCCATACTGTTATGTGCTGCTCCATCCTGCGTCCCCATCCTTATGTGCTGCTCCATCCTGCGTCCCCATCCTTATGTGCTGCTCCATCCTGCGTCCCCATCCTTATGTGCTGCTCCATCCTGCGTCCCCATCCTTATGTCCTGCTCCATCCTGCGTCCCCATACTGTTATGTGCTGCTCCATCCTGCGTCCCCATCCTTATGTGCTGCTGCATCCTGCGTCCCCATCCTTATGTGCTGCTGCATCCTGCGTCCCCATCCTTATGTGCTGCTGCATCCTGCGTCCCCATCCTGTGATGCGCTGCTCCCATCCTGCGTCCCCATTCTGTCATGTGCTGCTCCATCCTGCGTCCCCATCCTGTCATGCGCTGCTCCATCATGCGTCCCCATCCTGTCATGCACTGCTCCATCCTGCGTCCCCATCCTTATGTGCTGCTGCATCCTGCGTCCCCATCCTTATGTGCTGCTCCATCCTGCGTCCCCATCCTTATGTGCTGCTCAATCCTGCGTCCCCATCCTTATGTGCTGCTGCATCCTGCGTCCCCATCCTTATGTGCTGCTCCATCCTGCGTCCCCATCCTTATGTGCTGCTCCATCCTGCGTCCCCATCCTTATGTGCTGCTCCATCCTGCGTCCCCATCCTTATGTGCTGCTCCATCCTGCGTCCCCATCCTTATGTCCTGCTCCATCCTGCGTCCCCATCCTTATGTGCTGCTCCATCCTGCGTCCCCATCCTTATGTGCTGCTCCATCCTGCGTCCCCATACTGTTATGTGCTGCTCCATCCTGCGTCCCCATCCTTATGTGCTGCTGCATCCTGCGTCCCCATCCTTATGTGCTGCTCCATCCTGCGTCCCCATCCTTATGTGCTGCTCCATCCTGCGTCCCCATCCATATGTGCTGCTCCATCCTGCGTCCCCATCCTTATGTCCTGCTCCATCCTGCGTCCCCATCCTTATGTGCTGCTCCATCCTGCGTCCCCATCCTTATGTGCTGCTCCATCCTGCGTCCCCATACTGTTATGTGCTGCTCCATCCTGCGTCCCCATCCTTATGTGCTGCTGCATCCTGCGTCCCCATCCTTATGTGCTGCTCCATCCTGCGTCCCCATCCTTATGTGCTGCTCCATCCTGCGTCCCCATCCTTATGTGCTGCTCCATCCTGCGTCCCCATCCTTATGTGCTGCTCCATCCTGCGTCCCCATACTGTTATGTGCTGCTCCATCCTGCGTCCCCATCCTTATGTGCTGCTGCATCCTGTGTCCCCATCCTTATGTGCTGCTCCATCCTGCGTCCCCATCCTTATGTGCTGCTCCATCCTGCGTCCCCATCCTTATGTGCTGCTCCATCCTGCGTCCCCATCCTTATGTGCTGCTCCATCCTGCGTCCCCATCCTTATGTGCTGCTCCATCCTGCGTCCCCATACTGTTATGTGCTGCTCCATCCTGCGTCCCCATCCTTATGTGCTGCTGCATCCTGCGTCCCCATCCTTATGTGCTGCTCCATCCTGCGTCCCCATCCTTATGTGCTGCTCCATCCTGCGTCCCCATCCTTATGTGCTGCTCCATCCTGCGTCCCCATCCTTATGTGCTGCTCCATCCTGCGTCCCCATACTGTTATGTGCTGCTCCATCCTGCGTCCCCATCCTTATGTGCTGCTGCATCCTGTGTCCCCATCCTTATGTGCTGCTCCATCCTGCGTCCCCATCCTTATGTGCTGCTCCATCCTGCGTCCCCATCCTTATGTGCTGCTCCATCCTGCGTCCCCATCCTTATGTGCTGCTCCATCCTGCGTCCCCATCCTTATGTGCTGCTCCCATCCTGCGTCCCCATCCTGCGTCCCCATCCTGCGTCCCCATCCTTATGTGCTGCTGCTTCCTGCGTCCCCATACTGCCTCTGACCCGGTCGGCGCCGAGTGCTGGGGGGCCTGAGCAGGCGGGGACACCGGCGCGCTGTGGGGGTCAGATGCCGATATCGCCGCCAGCTCAGGCCCCCCCAGCACTTACTATACTCACCTGTCCGGCGTTCCATCGCTGAGCGGCGCCATCTTCCCGGTCTCCTGGCCGTGACTGTTCAGTCAGAGGGCGGCGCCGGCGCGCATTAAGCGCGTCATCGCGCCCTCTGAACTGAAGGCCACAGACCGAAGACCGGGAAGATGGCGCCGCTCAGCGATGGAACGGGGACAGGTGAATATAGGCCGATACTCACCCTCCTGGCGGTCCCTGCTTCTGCGGTGAAGATCGCGGTGTGTGTTCAGTGTGAACGCACACCGCGATCTCCCGGGAGCGTCGCTCTGTGAGGCCCAGACTGCGCCGGCGCTTGCGCTTGCGCAGTCTATAGAGGCTTCGGACAGAGTGACGCTCCCAGCGTCATATTATAGATGTTTATCGGATAAGACGGTATTGCTCTATTTTTTCTCCAGCCTATCTACTCTACCTCATAAAGTGACACTGGTCAGATTTAAGAAATGAGAACTGTTCATTAACTACAAAATGGCTCTGACCTTTCCGGCGCCTTCACACTGCAGTACTTTGTTCTGCCCTCAACAGGGCAGACAAAGTACACCTGCGCCGGAGCCGTGGCTGAAGATCAGAAGAGGACATCTTGGAATGAAGATGGGAGGCGCCACAGCGGACCAGAGACGCCCATCCGACCGGACCAGCAGCGGGACCGCCCCTGGGTGAGTATAATCTAATGTCTTTTTCTCCTCTTTCAGGTAACATCGTGGGCTTATCTACAGCATTACAGAATGCTGTAGATAAGCCCCTGATGCCGGTGGACTTACCTCACCCGCGATTTTCAGGGTGACAGTTTTCCTTTAAGGGATTAGTGCACAAGGCACATGTAAGGGTTGTAGCTTTCTGACAATCCCCTATTCACCAACTTTCATTGAAGTTTTACAGGTGATAGGAAACCACTGCAACTTGACAAAACATGATAACACAGTCATTTTAACATCACTGGAACATCATTGACTGCAGTCATGGTTGTCAGTGGTAGAAATTAATTGTAATTGTCACAGTCCATTATTACTCAGCATTCATAGCATTGTTACCTTCTGGGCTTTCTGGATATAGGTTGTTTCTTCTTGTAACTTTTGAAAATCATTTGAATTTAAAAATAACTAAAGTCTTTATTAAACATTTTAAGTCTTTTCTCATATTGTAGACTTCATTCCCTAATTTATATACCAAATCTGGTTATTTTATCTAACCTATAACATCACAGTGTACTATAGCAATCAGTCATACCCATATAATTATTATCAGAATACTAATATGACTGATGTTTATAATAATAAAACAATAACAGATAAAAATACATTATTGTTCATGTGATATAACATTTATATGTCATAGATGTAATTACCTTTTAAACCCGCAGGTGTCAATGTGTATTTTGATGTAATAAGTGTTTCCATCTTTATTATTCAAATTTTATTAATTGAAAATATTTATTAGAACCGGGAACACTAAATAATGAATAACATTAACCAAAATGAATGAATTAATTGTATAAACACAGAGAACTGAAAGAGTAGAACCATATCGTTACTGTGAGGACTGGCGGAACGCACCGAGTTAATATGGATGTTATAATTGGTGCGTTCGCAGCCTGGGCTCCACCGTTCAGGAGACAACCTGCTGCTAGAAAATGATGGCACTATATGACGGTATAAGTGAACTCAGTTACTTCACTGAGTCACACAAAAAAGAACACACTGTGCCCTGTTAGCGTTACAGGGGAACACAGCTAACTGCTGAGCTGATGGCAGTCGGTGGTCATGCACACAGAGAAGCACCCAAATACTCCTCACTAGGGTTGAGCGACCTTTACTTTTATAGGATCGGGTCGGGTTTCATGAAACCCGACTTTTTCAAAAGTCGGGTCGAGTGAAATCGGCCGATCCTATAAAAAAGTCGGGGTCGGGGTCGGCCGAAACCTGAAACCCAATGCAGTGCATTGGGTTTCCATGGTTCCCAGGGTCTGAAGGAGCGGAAACTCTCCTTCAGGCCCTGCGATCCATATTTTAGTGTAAAATAAAGAATTAAAATAAAAAAATATTGCAATACTTACCCTCTGACGCGCCCTGGTACTAACCGGGAACCTTCCTTCCTTAGAATCAGCCTTCCAGGACCTTGCGGTGACATCGCGGTGACGTCGCGGCTTGTGATTGGCTGCGCGGCCGCCCATGTGACCGCTCGCGCGACCAATCACAAGCCGCGACGTCACCGCGACGTCACCGAAGGTCCTGGAAGGGCTGATTCTTAGGAAGGAAGGCTGCCGGAAAGAAGCAGGGCGCGTCTGAGGGTGAGTATATACCTAATAGGAATATACTCACCCTCGGACGCGCACTGCTTCTTTCCGGCAGCCTTCCTTCCTAAGAATCAGCCCTTCCAGGACCTTCGGTGACGTCGCGGTGACGTCGCGGCTTGTGATTGGTCGCGCGAGCGGTCACATGGGCGGCCGCGCGGTCAATCACAAGCCGCGACGTCACCGCAAGGTCCTGGAAGGCTGATTCTAAGGAAGGAAGGTTCCCGGTTAGTACCAGGGCGCGTCAGAGGGTAAGTATTGCGATATTTTTTATTTTAATTCTTTATTTTACACTTAAATCTGAATTCCAATACCAATTCCCGATATAAACATATCGGGAATCGGTATCGGAATTCCGATTCTAGATTCAAAAGATCGCCGACTTCGTGGCCGACCCCACACAGGGGTCGGGTCGGGTTTCATGAAACCCGACCTTGCCAAAAGGTCAACCTTGCCGTTTCGCTCAACCCTTCTCCTCACCAGAGGTGCCGGTATTCTAGGGGCTTATTTCAGCCAGGTCCCTGAATACAATCATACAAACTCCTCACCGGAGGTGCCGGTATTGTAAGGGCTTATTTCAGCCAGGTTCTTGAATGCAATCATACAGGCGCGACCACAATTAGCAAGCTCATAAGATGAAGTGATACTAGCGCATGGCTGTGCGGCCATGCAAACCTTTTATAGCTGCAGCAGCTTCAGGACCTTCCTAGAGGACCAATGGAAGCTGCTACAATTCCAGGGCAACTTCAGGACCTTCCTAGAGGACCAATGGGAGCTGTAGCAGTACCTGATCATGTGGCCACCGACCTCCAATGAGAGGTCTTACCTTGGGCATGCTCAGAAGGGAAAAAGCAGGACTTAGTCCCAGAGACGTCAGCTCGCTGCTGACCAGTACTGGCTACAATGGCTGCGCCTGGGAAAGCAGCAGAAACCATCTGCACAGTATCAGGCTGAGCCAGATGCTGGGACTGACGTCTCTGCTGAGCAGGCTCCACTGTGGCTGGAGAAGAATGGGAGACCGCAGAGGAGATTCCCCCTGTGCAGAGGCAGGAACTCGACCCCTAACTGTTACTATATATAATGAGGCAATATTCTTGTACTAGACATAAATTTATGAAATATTGATGTGTTTTCTCAATTGAGATGATGAAATAAAAATAAACCTAAGTATAACAAATAAAATAAGTATAAAATGAAAATTAAAAAGACCTTTATATGTGTTGATGACAAATGCAGAGCAGTTATTTTCACAGTAACACACTCCCATAATATTTCCATTATCTTTATGATTTACAGCTGTACAAATCTCATATTACCACAATAATCATGTTATGCAACTTTGCGTGTAATAACATTCTTTAGTGTATAGAATGACTCAGTATTACATTATTATATAATTAAACCAGATTGATATTTCTTCTTTATTAAGATGTGTGAAGAATATGTATTGATAAAATATGATTATGTAATCAGGATCAAAAACACATTTCCCCCTTAATACCAGAAAATATTATTTTAATAAATAATTCATATATCAAGTACAGAATTAAAAATAATTATTTATAAATATTCTGTATAAATTCTATATCAACGTTATATCATATATTTATCCAAAGGTGTGTTTAACTATCTATGTAACCATTAAAACAATAACATTGAGTACTATAAAATTATAATTTGGAAAAACTATTCTAGATGTAAATCTTTCTGATAAACCATTTTGATATGTGATTACACTTATCCACAATTAACTAAATCAATGAATAATTACTAAAGAAATATAGAAATATATGTTGTGAAGATGTTTCATTATTTATCTTAGTATTCCCATATTAAACCTATTTGTATTATTTCTAGTGATGAGCGAACATGCTCGCAACTATTTGGTACTCGCCCGAGTATCGCTATGCTTGGCGGACTCAGCGAGCAGCGAGCATTTCCGGGATTATTCGGCGGTAACTGCAGTCTCCACCCAGCAGTTTTTAGAGACCCAATCACGATGCAGGGATTGTCTGCCAGGCCATGAAACGCCGCAGCCATCTTTGTTGTGGTCATGCAGTGATTGGCTGCATCATCCCGAGTATAAGAGACCTGGCGCCACCCTGCTCGCTGCATTCTGTTCCTGTTTCAGCGAGAGTAGGGAGAGCTGCTGCCAAGACAGGGTCAGAATCATGGTTTTTAGAGTTAGTGTAGGTCTGCAACTCTTACATCCACAACTCCTCAGAAACCAAAAGTCCTTTTTAGGGCAAATTCGTCTGTCCCGATATTTCAGCGGTAGGTAGGCAGGGCACAGCATATCCACATCAGTGCAAGGGCTCCCACTGCATCCCACTGCATCCCACCCAAAGCTCCATAACTGCCTGCTGCTGCTGCTTCAGCTTATTTACTATATGCCTATTTTTTTTGTTCCAAAAATTCACCTCCCTCAAAAAAAAAAATACAGTAAAAATAAATACAGTCTGTTCTGTCAGACTGAGGGGGCTGTTCAAAAATCATAGTTTGTCAGGCATATGTAGCATAGTTGTGTGTGCTACCCTTGTGCCACTTATTTTTTTGGTGTTTTAAATTCACCGAAAAAGGCCTCATATATCTCTGTACTCCAAGTTTTTGCATTGTAGGCCGGTGTACTTATTTTTGGGCTGTCTGATACACAGATTTGCCAGTGTGGTATTTCCGTGAGAGCCCTCATATACAGTTAAGGCCAGAAATATTTGGAAAGTGACACAATTTTCGCGAGTTGGGCTCTGCATGCCACCACATTGGATTTGAAATGAAACCTCTACAACAGAATTCAAGTGCAGATTGTAACATTTAATTTGAAGGGTTGAACAAAAATATCTGATAGAAAATGTAGGAATTGTACACATTTCTTTACAAACACTCCACATTTTAGGAGGTCAAAAGTAATTGGACAAATAAACATAACCCAAACAAAATATTTTTATTTTCAATATTTTGTTGCAAATCCTTTGGAGGCAATCACTGCCTTAAGTCTGGAACCCATGGACATCACCAAACGCTGGGTATCCTCCTTCTTAATGCTTTGCCAGGCCTTTACAGCCGCAGCCTTCAGGTCTTGCTTGTTTGTGGGTCTTTCCGTCTTAAGTCTGGATTTGAGCAAGTGAAATGCATGCTCAATTGGGTTTAGATCTGGAGATTGACTTGGCCATTGCAGAATGTTCCACTTTTTGGCACTCATGAACTCCTGGGTAGCTTTGGCTGTATGCTTGGGGTCATTGTCCATCTGTACTATGAAGCGCCGTCCAATCAATTTTGCAGCATTTGGCTGAATCTGGGCTGAAAGTATATCCCGGTACACTTCAGAATTCATCCGGCTACTCTTGTCTGCTCTTATGTCATCAATAAACACAAGTGACCCAGTGCCATTGAAAGCCATGCATGCCCATGCCATCACGTTGCCTCCACCATGTTTTACAGAGGATGTGGTGTGCCTTGGTTCATGTGCCGTTCCCTTTCTTCTCCAAACTTTTTTCTTCCCATCATTCTGGTACAGGTTGATCTTTGTCTCATCTGTCCATAGAATACTTTTCCAGAACTGAGCTGGCTTCTTGAGGTGTTTTTCTGCAAATTTAACTCTGGCCTGTCTATTTTTGTTATTGATGAATGGTTTGCATCTAGATGTGAACCCTTTGTATTTACTGTCATGGAGTCTTCTCTTTACTGTTGACTTAGAGACAGATACACCTACTTCACTGAGAGTGTTCTGGACTTCAGTTGATGTTGTGAACGGGTTCTTCTTCATCAAATTAAGTATGCGGCGATCATCCACCACTGTTGTCATCCGTGGACGCCCAGGCCTTTTTGAGTTCCCAAGCTCACCAGTCAATTCCTTTTTTCTCAGAATGTACCCAACTGTTGATTTTGCTACTCCAAGCATGTCTGCTATCTCTCTGATGGATTTTTTCTTTTTTTTCAGCCTCAGGATGTTCTGCTTCACCTCAATTGAGAGTTCCTTTGACCGCATGTTGTCTGCTCACAGCAACAGCTTCCAAATACAAAACCACACACCTGGAATCCACCCCTGACCTTTTAACTACTTCATTGATTACAGGTTAACGAGGGAGACGCCTTCAGAGTTAATTGCAGCCCTTAAAGTCCATTGTCCAATTACTTTTGGTCCCTTGAAAAAGAGGACGCTATGCATTACAGAGCTATGATTCCTAAACCCTTTCTCCGATTTGGATGTGGAAACTATCATATTGCAGCTGGGAGTGTGCACTTTCAGCCCATATTATATATATATAATTGTATTTCTGAACATGTTTTTGTAAACAGCTAAAATAACAAAACTTGTGTCACTGTCCAAATATTTCTGGCCCTAACTGTATCTGTGTGCTCCAAGTTTGGTCATTGTAGGCCGGAGGACCACTTTTTTGCTGTGTGTTACTGAAATTATATACAGCACTATTTAGCATACAATAATATAAACAGGCTGCATATTTGCCAGTGTGGTATTTCCGTGAGAGCCCTCATATATCTGTGTGCTCCAAGTTTGGTCATTGTAGGCCGGAGGACCCCTTTTTTTTGCTGTGTGTTACTAAAATTATATATAGCACTATTTTGCCTCAAAAAATATTACAAGGCCACATATTTGCAATCATATATCTGCGCACTACAAGTTTGTTCATTGTAAGTTCCGGACTGGACCAAGGGAACCCAGTAGATGTAGTGTATATGGACTTTTCAAAAGCTTTTGATACGGTGCCACACAAAAGGTTAATACATAAAATGAGAATAATGGGGATAGGGGAAAATATGTGTAAGTGGGTTGAGAGCTGGCTCAGGGATAGGAAACAAAGGGTGGTTATTAATGGAACACACTCGGACTGGGTCGCGGTTAGCAGTGGGGTACCACAGGGGTCAATATTGGGCCCTCTTCTTTTTAACATATTTATTAATGACCTTGTAGGGGGCATTCAGAGTAGAATTTCAATATTTGCAGATGACACTAAACTCTGCAGGGTAATCAATACAGGGGAGGACAAGTTTATATTACAGGATAATTTATGTAAACTAGAAGCTTGGGCTGATAAATGGCAAATGAGCTTTAATGGGGATAAATGTAAGGTCATGCACTTGGGTAGAAGTAATAAGATGTACAGTATAACTATGTGCTTAATTCTAAAACTCTGGGCAAAACCGTCAATTAAAAAGACATGGGTGTATGGGTGGATGACAAACTCATATTCAGTGGCCAGTGTCAGGCAGCTGCTACTAAGGCAAATAAAATAATGGGATGCTTTAAAAGAGGCATAGATGCTCATGAGGAGAACATAATTTTACCTCTATACAAGTCAGTTGTTTGACCACACTTAGAATACTGTGCACAGTTCTGGTCTCCGGTGTATAAGAAAGACATAGCTGAACTGGAGCGGGTGCAGAGAAGAGCGACCAAGGTTATTAGAGGACTGTGGGGTCTGCAATACCAAGATAGGTTATTACACATGGGGCTATTTAGTTTGAAAAAACGAAGACTAAGGCCGGCTTCACACTCAGCGTATGAAAATACGGTCCGTTTTTTACGGCCGTAATACGCTGAAAAGTCCCCAAAATAGTGGTCCGTAGCTCCTCCGTAGGCAGGGTGTTTCAGCGTTTTTTGCGCATGGCATCCTCCGTATGTAATCCGTATGTCATCCGTACTGCGTGTTTTTATCGCAGGCTTGCAAAACCGACATACGGCTATACAAGGGATCCATGTGTTAAAAAAAAAAACATATATACTGTCTATATATATATATATGTCAGTAGACACATATATGTATATATATTAATATTTCATCCAGCGCGATATAGCAGAAAGCCGGTAATTCAATTACCGGCTTTTGCTTTCTCCTTCCTAAACCCGACATGATATGAGACCTGGTTTACATACATTAAACCATCTCATATCCCCATTTTTTTTGCATATTCCACACTACTAATGTCAGTAGTGTGTCTATGCAAAATTTGGCCGTTCTAGCTAGTAAATTAAAGGGTTAAATGGCGGAAAAAATTGGCGTGGGCTCCCGCACAATTTTCTCCGCCAGAGTAGTAAAGCCAGTGACTGAGGGCAGATATTAATAGCCTGGAGAGGGTCCATGGTTATTGGCCCCCCCCTGGCTAAAAACATCTGCCCCCAGCCACCCCAGAAAGGGCACATCTGGAAGATGCGCCTATTCTGGCACTTGGCCACTCTCTTCCCATTCCCGTGTAGCGGTGGGATATGGGGTAATGAAGGGTTAATGTCACCTTGCTATTGTAAGGTGACATTAAGCCAAATTAATAATGGAGAGGCGTCAATTATGACACCTATCCGTTATTAATCCAATACTAGTAAAGGGTTAAAAAAATACACATTATTAAAAATTAATTTAATGAAAAAATCACAAAGGTTGTTGTATTAATTTATTCTACTCTCAATCCACTCACTGAAGACCCTCGATCTGTAAATAAAAAAAATAAAATAAACCAACAATATACATACCTTCCGAGGATCTGTCACGTCCAACGATGTAAATCCATCTGAAGGGGTTAAAATATTTTGCAGCCACGAGTTTTGCTAATGCAACGTTGCTCATGTCTGCAAAACCCCGGAGAATGTAGGTAAAGTAGGTTATTGACCTATATTTACCTGCATTTGTGGTGAGGCGCCCTATGCTGGCTGTTCCTAGATCGTGGGGTAATTGAATTACCGGCTTTCTGCTATATCGCGCTGGATGAAGTAATGATATATATACATATATGTGTCTCAATGACATATATATATATATATATATATATATATATATATACCTATTCTATGTGTACACATTTATTCTACCTATTCTACTGTAAGCTGTCAGTGTGATTTTACTGTACACCGCACTGAATTACCGGCTTTTCTCTCTAATACCGCTGTGTAATCCGTATTTTTGGGGCTTCCATAGACTTTCATTGACGTTTTATTTGCGCAATACGGTGACAAATGCAGCATGCTGCGATTTTCTACGGCCGTAGAAAGCCGTATAATACTGATCAGGAAAATACGGCAGATAGGAGCAGGGGCATAGAGAATAATTGTGCCGTATTTTATGCGAGTTTTACGGACGTAGTTTCTGCGCTCTTACGTCCGTAAAACTCACTAGTGTGAGGCCGGCCTAAGGGGTGATCTTATTTTACTGTATAAATATATGAGGGGACAGTACAAAGACCTTTCTGATGATCTTTTTAATCATAGACCTGAGACAGGGACATGGGGGCATCCTCTATGTCTGGAGGAAAGAAGGTTTAAGCATAATAACAGACGCGGATTCTTTACTGTAAGAGCAGTGAGACTATGGAACTCTCTGCCGTATGATGTTGTAATGAGTGTTTCGTTACTTAAATTTAAGAGGGGACTGGATACCTTTCTGGAAAAGTATAATGTTACAGGATATATATACTAGATTCCTTGATAGGGCGTTGATCCAGGGAACTAGTCTGATTGCCATATGAGGAGTCGGGAAGGAATTTTTTCCCCAATGTGGAGCTTACTCTTTGCTACATGGGTTATTTTTGCCTTCCTCTGGATCAACATGTTAGGGCATGTTAGGATAGGCTATGGGTTGAACTAGATGGACTTAAAGTCTTCCTTCAAGCTTAATAGCAATGTAACTATGAAACTATGTAACTATATACTTATTATTTGGATGTCTGATACTCAAATTCTATACAGCACTATTTAGCATTAAAAAATTCAAAGGCCACAGATTTGCCAGTGTGGTATTTCTGTGAGAGCCCTCATATATCTCTGCCCTAAGTTTGGGCATTGTTGGCCGGTGTAGTTATTTTTTGGCTGTCTTATACTCAAATTACATACAGCACTATTTTGCAGAAATTAACATACAAAAATGCCCCAAAAATTGAATACAGTCTGTTAGGTTGGGCTGAGGCCTGCCTGGTGTTTGGGTTTGAAAAATCGTAGATTTGCAGGCATACTAATCGGATATTATTTCGCTACTAATAAACACATTTGTGTTGAGCATTTGAAATAGTGCAGTAGTCCATTTAAAATGGTTAAGGCAATAGGGCAAGGGACGGGGAAGTGGACGTGATGCTGATGGTGCATCCAGAGGACGAGGCCATGGCCAAGGTGAAACTGGGCAACGTCAAAGACCCACATGTTCTCACTCGACCTTCCTGTCCCAGTTTCTAGGGGACCGCAGCACACCACTATTGAAGCCAGAGCAGTGTGAAATGGTTGTTGGTTGGGTAGCGGATAATGCTTCCAGTCACTTAGCCACCACTACCTTGTCTTCCACACGGTCAAGTCTGAGTAGCCATGAATGTGGCCATGATATTCCTCACCCTGATCCTCGTTCCTCCCACCATACCGAGTGCCCTGAGACAACTGTTCCCACACTTGGACACTCTGAAGAGCTGTTCAGTTTTCCATTTCAAGATTCAGAAATTTCTGCAGGTCAACTTGAAGTGGGGAAAGATGAGATTGCATGTAGAGCTGACCAAAGCTTTGACCAGCCCCGGTCACATGAAGGCGATGGTGGGAAAGTGTCACAAGAGGTGGACGATGATGAGACACAATTGCCAGAAAGTCAGGAGGAGGAGCAGGGTGCGGATGTGGAAGACGAGGTGGTGGATGACATAGAGACTGACCCAACCTGGCAGGAGAACATGCATAGCGAGGATAGCAGCACAAATAGGGAAGGAGGCATATCCCCCCAACAGGCAGGAAGAAGCAGTGTGGTGGCCACAGACAGAAGGTGTGCATCCGTTCCCAGTAACACCAACATGAGGGAAGTTACCATTCCAACTGTTAGATCTTCCCGAGTCTGGTTATTTTTAAAGACTCTGCAGATAACCCCAAACAGGCCATTTGCAGCACCTGCCATGCCCGCATCAGCAGGGGTAACAAAACAACCATTCTGACGTGGACAAGTGCCGGTGGGCAGGAATGGTACAGCTCAATGATGGCACACTGGGTTAAC
Source organism: Ranitomeya imitator (assembly GCF_032444005.1). Classification (NCBI taxonomy): domain Eukaryota; kingdom Metazoa; phylum Chordata; class Amphibia; order Anura; family Dendrobatidae; genus Ranitomeya; species Ranitomeya imitator. Next base: position 1,084,756,392 of record NC_091282.1, on the reverse strand, counting down.
ATAGTGGAAGCCGGGACCCAGTCGGACCTTGGGATGGAACACATCCTCCCCACGCCGAGGATTGCTGGCCCTATGTCAATCAGGGTTGCCCCCACAATCTACAGCTCCTACACCACCTCCTCCTCCTCTTCATCCTCCATCTCTGAAATCAACACATCAGTCAGAAGCTAGAAGTACTGCAGCATTGCCTCAGCCAAGCGGCAACAGGCTGTGATGAAGCTAATCTGCCTACGTGACAAACCGCACAATGCAGAAGAGTTGTGGGCAGCGCTGAAAGAGCCATCAGATGTTTGGATGACAGCGCTGAACCTACAGCCAGGCATGGTCGTGTGTGACAATGGCCGTAACCTGGTGGCAGCTCTGAGGCAAGGTGAGCTCACACACGTACCTTGCTTGGCCCATGTGCTTAACCTCGTGGTTCAATGTTTTCTGAAAAGCTATCCAGAGTTACAAGATCTGCTAGTGAAAGTATGCCGTCTCTCTGCCCATTTTAGAAAGTCAGCAACAGCTTCTGCCGCCCTTGCCGTGCTTCAGCAGAGTTTTCAGCTTCCAGCTCTTCGACTGTTGTGTGATGTCCCCACGCGCTGGAACTCTATGCTGCATATGTTGGAAAGGATTTGTGAGCTGAGGAGAGCTGTTGTTGACTACCAACATCAACAAGGCTGTTGAATTTCAAGTCAGACTCCACACATAAGACTTCTGGAGTGGACATGGATGTCAGACATATGTAACATCCTCCAAAACTTTGTGAACTTCACCAAGATGGTGAGCGGCGATGATGCCATAATTAGCGTCACCATCCCACTTCTCAGCATTCTGAAAACCTCTCTGCTCACAATCAAAGAGGATGCATTGCAGGCGGAGCATGAGGACATGGAGCAAGGAAACATGCAGGGAGATTACACTCAGCCCAGCCTCATGTCTTCTCAACGTGGATTGGAAGGCGATGAGGAGGAGGAAGAGGAGGAAGAATGGGAGCTACTTTCATGCGCTATAGACGGTACTACAAACACATCTGTATTAGCTTCTGTTCAGCAGGGATGGCCTGAGGATAGGGAGGAGGAGGAGGATGAGGAGGAGGAGGAGGACAGTATGGTCAGTCATCCTGTTGGTGAGGACACGGAAGTCTTGCCTGTTAGCAGTCTGGCACGCATGGCCGATTTTATGTTGCGCTGCATTTCACGTGACCCTCGGATTATCAAAATTTTGGGTGACACTCATTACTGGTTGGTGACACTTCTAGACCCACGCTACAAGGAGAACTTTCAATCTCTTCTGCCAGAGGCAGAGAGGTGTACAAAAATGTTGCAGTACCAGAGGGCCCTTGTAGTGGAATTAATTAGATAATTCCCATGTGAGAACGCTGGCAGCAGACATCAGAGTTTGTTGCACAACCAAGGAGTCCAAGCAAAAAAGACAGAAGGACAATCCAGCTCAGGCAGGGGAACAATGGCCAACTTATGGGACAGTTTTCTCAGACCCTCCAACATGGCGGCACAGAGGCAAGAGGTGCTGTCACAAGAAATGCAATGTTTGGGAAAATGGTGAGGGAGTATCTTGCAGATCATACAAACGTCCTCCGTGATTCCTCTGTGCTTTTTAATTATTGGGTATCCAAGCTGGACATGTGGCATGAACTGGCTCTCTACGCCTTGGAGGTCCTAGCCTGCCCTGCTGCTAGCGTTCTGTCAGAGCGGGTTTTTAGTGCCGCTGGTGGAATTAACACAGATAAGCGCATCCGCCTGTCAACTGAAAATGCTGACAGGCTGACTCTTATAAAAATGATCAAGGCCTAGATTGGGAAAGACTTCTGTACACCACCAAGTGAATGCAGCGAAGCATAACCTCAAATACATTCTCTCGTTTGGGGAGGTGTATTCTCATGCACCTCTTCACAACCACACAGGGGTATATGCTCCCACATTTGGTCTGTTTGTTGTTCTCCTCCCCGTTATCCTCATCCTCATCGTCCAGAACCACTAAATGACCAGGGTGCATGTGCTCAGTACTGTTATAGGCTTGTGAATTTTGGGCATGGGGGGCTGTGAAGGCACTATTTTATTTTGTAAAAACAGGACCCCACATTGGGGAATTGTCCATTACATTACATTCGGCCTACCTCTTAAGTCTGTCTCCTGCAATGTGTCCTTTAACTGCCACTAGATGACCAAGGTGCACGTGCTCAGAATTGTTATAGGCCAGTGAATTTTGGGAAAGTGGGCTGTAATGGCACTATATTTTTAAGTCCAAAATGGACAACACATTGGGGAATTGGGCATGACATTACTTTGGGCCTACTTCTTAACTTGGTCTCCTGCAATCTGTCCTTTTCCTGCCAGTAGATCACCAGGGTGAACATGGTCTGTACGGTGCATTTAGGGCTAGGGCGCTGTGACGGCACTATTTTAATCAGTCCAAAAAGGACCCCGCATTGGGGAATTCGGTATGGCATTCGATTGGGCCTACTTCTTACCTCTGTCTCCTGCAATGTCTGTTGTTTAACAGATCACCAGGGTGAACGTGGTCTGTACTGTTATAGGCCCATGAATTTGGGGTAAGTGGGCTGTGATGGCACTATATTTTTAAGTCCTAAAAGGACAACACATTGGGGAATTGGGCATAACATTACTTTAGGCCTACTTCTTAACTCGGTCTCCTGCAATGTGTCCTGTACCTGCCACTACATCACCAGGGTGAGTGTGGTCTGTACTGTTATAGGCCAGTGAATTTTGGGCAAGTGGGCTGTGATGGCACTATATTTTTAAGTCCAAAAAGGACAACACATTGGGGAGTTGAGCATGACATTACTTTGGGCCTACTTCTTAACTCTGTCTCCTGCAATGTCTCTTGTTTAACTGCCACTAGATCACCAGAGTGAACGTGCTTTGTACTGTTATAGGCCAGTGAAGTTTGGTCAAGGGGGGCTGTGATGGCACTAGTCTATTTTTACAAAAAGGTACCCCACATTGTTGAAACCACATCTTTATTGGCAATCACTTCATAACATTATGCAGCAGGGCTTGCCTTCCTTCCATTGTATAAAACAAAGGACTATTGAGCACAAAATGCATATTGTGAAGTGGATTTTCACGTGCACATCAAGTATGTGGGTTCCAAGGCCTAATGGGGTGCATATGACTATGGGGTTTGCCTTTCTGCCAATGTATAAAACAAGTCAGAGAAAAGAGGGAGACACAAAAGCGCAAATAGGGTGTTATCAAATGTTACACAAAGTTGCCCACCAAGAGAACTACTCACCTGGTGAGATTGAAGGAAGGACATATATTAATGGCGGCTGCTGCCACGTTGAAACCTCTACAATTTTTTTAATTCTTCTTGCGGCAGAGCGGGGATGATCCTTTTTTCTCCTACCTAAGTGTGAATGTATAAAACAAATGAGTATGGAGCACAAAATGCATATTGTGAAGTGGATTTTCATTGGCCCATACAATATGTGGGTTCCAAGGCCTAATGGAGTGCATATGACCATGGAGCAGGGCTTGCCTACCTGCCAATGTATAAAACAAAGGAGTATGGAGCACAAAATGCATATTGTGAAGTGGATTTTACTGGGCCCATCCAGTATGTGGGTTCCAAGGCCTAATGGGGTGCTTATGACTATTCAGCAGGGCTTGCATCCTGCCAATATATAAAACAAAGGAGTATGGCTCACAAAATACATATTGTGAAGTGGATTTTCATGGGCCCATCCAGTATGTGGGTTCAAAGGCTTAATGGGGTGCAAATGACTATGCAGCAGGGCTCGCCTTCCTGCTAATGTATAAAACAATGGACTACTGACCACAAAATGCATATTGTGAAGTGGTTTATCATGGGCCCATCCAATATGTCGGTTCCAAGGCCAAATGGGGTGCATATCTGTTGTGAATTCTGTTGTCAAGCTCCCTCCTGTGGTCATGAATGGTACTTCGGCTGGTTCGGTCCATGGGCTTCCTCTGGTGGTTGTGAGTGGAGCTGCGGCTTCTGAGTTTCCTTCCACAGGTGACGAGGTTAATTTGTTAGCTGGCTGCTCTATTTAACTCCACTTAGATCATTGCTCCATGCCACCTGTCAATGTTCCAGTATTGGTCTAGTTCTCTCCTGGATCGTTCTTGTGACCTGTCTTCCCAGCTGAAGCTAAGTTCCTGCTTGTTTTTCTCTGGTTTGCTATTTTTCTGTCCAGCTTGCTATTTTGATTTTTGTCTTGCTTGCTGGAAGCTCTGGGATGCAGAGGGAGCGCCTCCGCACCGTGAGTCGGTGCGGAGGGTCTTTTTTGCGCCCTCTGCATGGTCTTTTTGTAGTTTTTTGTGCTGACCGCAAAGTTACCTTTCCTATCCTCTGTCTGTTCAGTAAGTCGGGCCTCACTTTGCTAAATCTATTTAATCTCTGTGTTTGTAATTTTCATCTTTACTCACAGTCATTATATGTGGGGGGCTGCCTTTTCCTTTGGGGAATTTCTCTGAGGCAAGGTAGGCTTACTTTTCTATCTCTAGGGCTAGCTAGTTTGTTAGGCTGTGTCGAGTTGCATAGGGAGCGTTAGGAGCAATCCACGGCTATTTCTAGTGTGTGTGATAGGATTAGGGATTGCGGTCAGCAGAGTTCCCACGTCTCAGAGCTCGTCCTATATTATTAGTAACTATCAGGTCATTTCGTGTGCTCTTAACCACCAGGTCCATTATTGTCCTTACCACCAGGTCATAACAGTACAGGTGGCCCAAAGTATTAATGCATCTCAATAGAGGGATAAGAGAAGTTCTGAGACCATTTTTTTTTCTTTGCAGTGTGTTTTGTCTCTCTTTTCCCCTTTACCTCTGGGTGGTTCAGGATACAGGTGTAGATATGGACATTCAAGGTCTGTCCTCTTGTATGGATAATCTCACTGCAAGGGTACAAAACATTCAAGATTTTGTGGTTCAGAATCCGATGTTAGAGCCTAGGATTCCAATTCCTGATTTGTTTTTTGGGGATAGATCTAAGTTTCTGAATTTCAAAAATAATTGTAAATTGTTTCTTGCTTTGAAACCTCGCTCCTCAGGTGACCCTGTTCAACAAGTGAAAATCATTATTTCTTTGTTACGTGGCGACCCTCATGACTGGGCATTTTCCCTTGCGCCAGGAGATCCGGCATTGCGTGATGTTGATGCGTTTTTTCTGGCGCTCGGATTGCTTTATCATGAACCTAATTCAGTGGAACAGGCAGAGAAAATCTTGCTGGCTCTGTGTCAGGGTCAGGATGAGGTAGAAATATATTGTCAGAAGTTTAGGAAGTGGTCTGTACTCACTCAGTGGAATGAATGTGCCCTGGCAGCAATTTTCAGAAAGGGTCTCTCTGAAGCCCTTAAGGAGGTCATGGTGGGATTTCCCATGCCTGCTGGTCTGAGTGAGTCTATGTCTTTGGCCATTCAGATCGATCGACGCTTGCGTGAGCGTAAAGCTGTGCACCATTTGGCGGTATTATCTGAGCATAGACCTGAGCCTATGCAATGTGATAGGACTTTGACCAGAGCTGAACGGCAAGAACACAGACGTCGGAATGGGCTGTGTTTTTACTGTGGTGATTCCACTCATGCTATCTCCGATTGTCCTAAGCGCACTAAGCGTTTCGCTAGGTCTGCTACCATTGGTACGGTACAGTCGAAATTTCTTTTGTCCGTTACTCTGATTTGCTCTTTGTCGTCCTATTCTGTTATGGCATTTGTGGATTCAGGCGCTGCCCTGAATTTGATGGACTTGGAGTTTGCTAGGCGCTGTGGTTTTTTCTTGGAGCCCTTGCAGTATCCTATTCCATTGAGAGGAATTGATGCTACGCCTTTGGCCAAGAATAAGCCTCAGTACTGGACCCAATTGACCATGTGCATGGCTCCTGCACATCAGGAGGATATTCGCTTTTTGGTGTTGCATAATCTGCATGATGTGGTCGTTTTGGGGTTGCCAAGGCTACAGGTCCATAATCCAGTATTGGATTGGAAATCTATGTCTGTGTCCAGCTGGGGTTGTCAGGGGGTACATGGTAATGTTCCATTTTTGTCTATTTCGTCATCCACCCCTTCTGAAGTCCCGGAGTTTTTGTCGGATTACCGGGATGTATTTGATGAGCCCAAATCCAGTGCCCTACCTCCTCATAGGGATTGCGATTGTGCTATCAATTTGATTCCTGGTAGTAAGTTTCCTAAGGGCCGACTGTTCAATTTATCTGTGCCAGAGCACGCCGCTATGCGGAGTTATGTAAAGGAATCCTTGGAGAAGGGTCATATTCGCCCGTCGTCGTCACCATTGGGAGCAGGGTTCTTTTTTGTGGCCAAGAAGGATGGTTCTTTGAGACCTTGTATTGATTACCGCTTTCTTAATAAGATCACAGTCAATTTTCAGTACCCTTTGCCGCTGCTGTCGGATTTATTTCCTCGGATTAAGGGGGCTAGTTGGTTCACCAAGATAGATCTTCGTGGTGCGTATAATCTTGTGCGTATTAAACAGGGCGATGAATGGAAAACAGCATTTAATACGCCCGAGGGCCATTTTGAGTACCTGGTTATGCCATTCGGGCTTTCCAATGCTCCATCAGTATTTCAGTCCTTTATGCATGACATCTTCCGAGAGTACCTGGATAAATTCCTAATTGTATATTTGGATGATATTTTGGTCTTCTCGGATGATTGGGAGTCTCACGTGAAGCAGGTCAGAATGGTGTTCCAGGTCCTTCGTGCGAATTCTTTGTTTGTGAAGGGGTCAAAGTGTCTCTTTGGAGTTCAGAAGGTTTCATTTTTGGGTTTCATTTTTTCCCCTTCTACTATCGAGATGGACCCTGTTAAAGTCCAGGCCATTTATGATTGGACTCAACCGACATCTGTGAAGAGTCTGCAAAAGTTCCTGGGCTTTGCTAATTTTTATTGTCGCTTCATCAGTAATTTTTCTAGTGTTGCTAAACCATTGACTGATTTGACCAAGAAGGGTGCTGATGTGGTCAATCTGATAGACCTGACCGTTGCCCAGCGGAGAAACTGTTTGTCCCTGATAAATGGACTAGTAGAGTTATCTCTGAGGTTCATTGTTCAGTGTTGGCTGGTCATCCTGGAATCTTTGGTACCAGAGATTTGGTGGCTAGATCCTTTTGGTGGCCGTCTTTGTCACGGGATGTGCGTTCTTTTGTGCAGTCCTGTGGGACTTGTGCTCGGGCTAAGCCCTGCTGTTCTCGTGCCAGTGGGTTGCTTTTGCCCTTGCCGGTCCCGAAGAGGCCCTGGACGCATATCTCTATGGATTTTATTTCGGATCTCCCTGTCTCTCAAAAGATGTCGGTCATTTGGGTGGTTTGTGATCGCTTCTCTAAGATGGTCCATTTGGTACCCTTGTCTAAATTGCCTTCCTCCTCTGATTTGGTGCCATTGTTTTTCCAGCATGTGGTTCGTTTACATGGCATTCCGGAGAACATCGTTTCGGACAGAGGTTCCCAGTTTGTTTCGAGGTTTTGGCGAGCCTTTTGTGCTAGGATGGGCATTGATTTGGCTTTTTCCTCGGCTTTCCATCCTCAGACAAATGGCCAAACCGAACAAACTAATCAGACTTTGGAAAAATATCTGAGATGCTTTGTTTCTGCTGATCAGGATGATTGGGTGTCCTTTTTGCCTTTGGCTGAGTTCGCCCTTATTTATCGGGCCAGCTCGGCTACTTTGGTTTCGCTGTTTTTCTGCAATTCTGGTTTCCATCCTCGTTTCTCTTCAGGGCAGGTTGAGTCTTCGGACTGTCCTGGTGTAGATACTGTGGTGGATAGGTTGCAGCAGATTTGGACTCATGTGGTGGACAATTTGACATTGTCCCAGGAGAAGGCTCAACAATTCGCTAACCGCCGGCGCTGTGTGGGTCCCCGACTTCGTGTTGGGGATTTGGTTTGGTTGTCGTCTCGTTATGTTCCTATGAAGGTTTCCTCTCCTAAGTTTAAGCCTCGTTTCATTGGTCCGTATAAGATTTCTGAGGTTCTCAATCCTGTGTCGTTTCGTTTGACCCTTCCAGCTTCTTTTGCCATCCATAATGTATTCCATAGGCCATTGTTGCGGAGATACGTGGCGCCTGTGGTTCCATCCGTTGATCCTCCTGCCCAGGTGTTGGTTGAGGGGGAGTTGGAGTATGTGGTGGAGAAGATTTTGGATTCTCGTATTTCGAGACGGAAACTCCAGTACCTGGTCAAGTGGAAGATAGATCTTCGTGGTGCGTATAATCTTGTGCGTATTAAACAGGGCGATGAATGGAAAACAGCATTTAATACGCCCGAGGGCCATTTTGAGTACCTGGTTATGCCATTCGGGCTTTCCAATGCTCCATCAGTATTTCAGTCCTTTATGCATGACATCTTCCGAGAGTACCTGGATAAATTCCTAATTGTATATTTGGATGATATTTTGGTCTTCTCGGATGATTGGGAGTCTCACGTGAAGCAGGTCAGAATGGTGTTCCAGGTCCTTCGTGCGAATTCTTTGTTTGTGAAGGGGTCAAAGTGTCTCTTTGGAGTTCAGAAGGTTTCATTTTTGGGTTTCATTTTTTCCCCTTCTACTATCGAGATGGACCCTGTTAAAGTCCAGGCCATTTATGATTGGACTCAACCGACATCTGTGAAGAGTCTGCAAAAGTTCCTGGGCTTTGCTAATTTTTATTGTCGCTTCATCAGTAATTTTTCTAGTGTTGCTAAACCATTGACTGATTTGACCAAGAAGGGTGCTGATGTGGTCAATTGGTCTTCTGCGGCTGTGGAAGCTTTTCAGGAGTTGAAGCGTCGTTTTTCTTCTGCCCCTGTGTTGTGCCAGCCAGATGTTTCGCTTCCATTTCAGGTCGAGGTTGATGCTTCTGAGATTGGAGCAGGGGCTGTTTTATCGCAAAGAAGTTCTGATGGCTCGGTGATGAAACCATGTGCCTTCTTTTCTAGAAAATTCTCGCCTGCTGAGCGCAATTATGATGTTGGCAATCGAGAGTTGTTGGCCATGAAGTGGGCATTCGAGGAGTGGCGTCATTGGCTTGAAGGAGCCAAGCATCGCGTGGTGGTCTTGACGGATCACAAGAATTTGACTTATCTCGAGTCTGCCAAACGGTTGAATCCTAGACAGGCTCGTTGGTCGCTATTTTTCTCCCGTTTTGATTTTGTGGTTTCGTACCTTCCAGGCTCTAAGAATGTGAAGGCTGATGCCCTGTCAAGGAGTTTTGTGCCCGACTCTCCGAGTGTTCCTGAGCCGGCGGGTATTCTCAAAGAGGGGGTAATTTTGTCTGCCATCTCCCCTGATTTGCGGCAGGTGCTGCAAAAATTTCAATCTGATAGACCTGACCGTTGCCCAGCGGAGAAACTGTTTGTCCCTGATAAATGGACTAGTAGAGTTATCTCTGAGGTTCATTGTTCAGTGTTGGCTGGTCATCCTGGAATCTTTGGTACCAGAGATTTGGTGGCTAGATCCTTTTGGTGGCCGTCTTTGTCACGGGATGTGCGTTCTTTTGTGCAGTCCTGTGGGACTTGTGCTCGGGCTAAGCCCTGCTGTTCTCGTGCCAGTGGGTTGCTTTTGCCCTTGCCGGTCCCGAAGAGGCCCTGGACGCATATCTCTATGGATTTTATTTCGGATCTCCCTGTCTCTCAAAAGATGTCGGTCATTTGGGTGGTTTGTGATCGCTTCTCTAAGATGGTCCATTTGGTACCCTTGTCTAAATTGCCTTCCTCCTCTGATTTGGTGCCATTGTTTTTCCAGCATGTGGTTCGTTTACATGGCATTCCGGAGAACATCGTTTCGGACAGAGGTTCCCAGTTTGTTTCGAGGTTTTGGCGAGCCTTTTGTGCTAGGATGGGCATTGATTTGGCTTTTTCCTCGGCTTTCCATCCTCAGACAAATGGCCAAACCGAACAAACTAATCAGACTTTGGAAAAATATCTGAGATGCTTTGTTTCTGCTGATCAGGATGATTGGGTGTCCTTTTTGCCTTTGGCTGAGTTCGCCCTTATTTATCGGGCCAGCTCGGCTACTTTGGTTTCGCTGTTTTTCTGCAATTCTGGTTTCCATCCTCGTTTCTCTTCAGGGCAGGTTGAGTCTTCGGACTGTCCTGGTGTAGATACTGTGGTGGATAGGTTGCAGCAGATTTGGACTCATGTGGTGGACAATTTGACATTGTCCCAGGAGAAGGCTCAACAATTCGCTAACCGCCGGCGCTGTGTGGGTCCCCGACTTCGTGTTGGGGATTTGGTTTGGTTGTCGTCTCGTTATGTTCCTATGAAGGTTTCCTCTCCTAAGTTTAAGCCTCGTTTCATTGGTCCGTATAAGATTTCTGAGGTTCTCAATCCTGTGTCGTTTCGTTTGACCCTTCCAGCTTCTTTTGCCATCCATAATGTATTCCATAGGCCATTGTTGCGGAGATACGTGGCGCCTGTGGTTCCATCCGTTGATCCTCCTGCCCAGGTGTTGGTTGAGGGGGAGTTGGAGTATGTGGTGGAGAAGATTTTGGATTCTCGTATTTCGAGACGGAAACTCCAGTACCTGGTCAAGTGGAAGGGTTATGGTCAGGAAGGTAATTCCTGGGTCTTTGCCTCCGATGTTCATGCTGCCGATCTTGTTCGTGCCTTTCATTTGGCTCGTTCTGGTCAGCCTGGGGGCTCTGGTGAGGGTTCGGTGACCCCTCCTCATGGGGGGGTACTGTTGTGAATTCTGTTGTCAAGCTCCTTCCTGTGGTCATGAATGGTACTTCGGCTGGTTCTGTCCATGGGCTTCCTCTGGTGGTTGTGAGTGGAGCTGCGGCTTCTGAGTTTCCTTCCACAGGTGACGAGGTTAATTCGTTAGCTGGCTGCTCTATTTAACTCCACTTAGATCATTGCTCCATGCCACCTGTCAATGTTCCAGTATTGGTCTAGTTCTCTCCTGGATCGTTCTTGTGACCTGTCTTCCCAGCTGAAGCTAAGTTCCTGCTTGTTTTTCTCTGGTTTGCTATTTTTCTGTCCAGCTTGCTATTTTGATTTTTGTCTTGCTTGCTGGAAGCTCTGGGATGCAGAGGGAGCGCCTCCGCACCGTGAGTCGGTGCGGAGGGTCCTTTTGCGCCCTCTGTGTGGTCTTTTTGTAGTTTTTTGTGCTGACCGCAAAGTTACCTTTCCTATCCTCTGTCTGTTCAGTAAGTCGGGCCTCACTTTGCTAAATCTATTTCATCTCTGTGTTTGTAATTTTCATCTTTACTCACAGTCATTATATGTGGGGGGGCTGCCTTTTCCTTTGGGGAATTTCTCTGAGGCAAGGTAGGCTTATTTTTCTATCTCTAGGACTAGCTAGTTTGTTAGGCTGTGTCGAGTTGCATAGGGAGCGTTAGGAGCAATCCACGGCTATTTCTAGTGTGTGTGATAGGATTAGGGATTGCGGTCAGCAGAGTTCCCACGTCTCAGAGCTCGTCCTATATTATTAGTAACTATCAGGTCATTTTGTGTGCTCTTAACCACCATGTCCATTATTGTCCTTACCACCAGGTCATAACACATATCACTATGCAGCAGGGCTCACCTTCCTTACAATGTGTAAAACAAAGGAGTATGGAGCACAAAATGCATATTGTGAAGTGGATTTTCAATCGGCCCGTATAATGTGGGTTCCAAGGCCTGATGGGTTGCATATGACTATCCTATCCTAATCCCAACACACCCCTAACCCTAATCCTAACCTAACCATAGCCTTAACCACAAACCTAACCCTATTCCCACCCTAACTCTAATCCCACTAATCTCAACCCTAACCCTAATCTCAACCCTATCCCTAATCCAAACCCTAATTCTGACCCTAACCCTAATCCCAACCTTAACCCTAGTCCTATCCCTAATCATAACCCTAATCTCAACCCTAACCCCAACCCTAATCCCAACACACCCCTAACCCTAATCCCAACCCTAATCATAACCCTAACCACAAACCTAACCCTAATCCCAACCCTAACTCTAATCCCACTAATCCCAACACTAACCCTAATCTCAACCCTAACACTAATCCAAACCCTACTCTCTAGCTTAACCCTAATCCCAAACCTAATCCTAATCCCAACTCTAACCCTAACTTTAGCCCCAACCCTAAGGGTATGTTTCCACGAGGCGTAATCTCTGTGCTTTGGACGCAGCGACAGTAAGTGGAGGTGCCACTGCGCAGTTTAAGGGTACCAACCTCCACAGCAAGGGTAGGAAGATTTTTGTAACCTATTAGGGTGAAACTTTTCCCTCTTTGAATATACTGTGAACAAATAAAGATTTGAGTCGGATAATAGTTTTAAAGAAAAACTCTGAAATTTACTTGATATATCACATTTTTAATGATTGAAATAAAGGGTATGTTTTATATTATTACATTGTAGTGGACACATGGTCTCCATCGGCTCAGTATCACTACCACCAATGCCAAGAAGAGCAAAGTGCAAACTTCATACAATCGGGATCATTGCAGGAATGTCGCAATGAAAATATATTACAGGCATGTTCTTTGTGGATGTGTTTTTCCTTTCATTTTACTCACCTTTTTAGATTTTTAACATTACATATTTATTCCTTAAAAAATCATGCATCATATTTATGAGTTGTTGTTTCAGCTCTTCTTACGCCTAAAGTCGTTCATTAGGGAAAGAATGTAGTGTAAGTAGTGATAAAACAGTCACCATGACTAAATTAATTACCATAGAGACTAGCTGCTATGCAAATAATATGACTAATACTGAAATCCATATTAAGGCAAATATGCTAAATGAATAATTCAGTGAAAATGAGTTGATTTGTTTCATTGCCGCAACATACACGCAGCACAGTTGCTAGCAGAGAAGAAAAATGGGATGAAGTGTCTTATAATGAGGAAAGAACATTTTTATTGCTGCATATTTGTGAGCTGAAAAATTACAAAGTTCCATTGAAAAGTAGCGAATCTATTAGAGGGCTAAAGGTACCGTCACACTGAACGATATCGCTAGCGATCCGTGACGTTGCAGCGTCCTGGCTAGCGATATCATTCAGTTTGACACGCAGCAGCGATCAGGATCCTGCTGTGATGTTGTTGGTCGCTGCTGAAAGTCCAGCACTTTATTTCGTCGCTGGACTCCCTGCAGACATCACTGAATCAGCGTGTGTGACGCCGATCCAGCGATGTCTTCACTGGTAACCAGGGTAAACATCGGGTTACTAAGCGCAGGGCCGCGCTTAGTAACCCGATGTTTACCCTGGTTACCAGAGTAAAAGTTAAAAAAAACAAACACTACATACTTACCTTCCGCTGTCTGTCCCCGGCGCTGTGCTTCTCTGCACTGGCTGTGAGCGCAGGCCAGCCGGAAAGCACAGCGGTGACGTCACCGCTGTGATTTCCGGCCGCTGTGCTCACAGCCAGTGCAGGAAAGCACAGCGCCGGGGACAGACAGCGAAAGGTAAGTATGCAGTGTTTTTTTTTTTACTTTTACGATGGTAACCAGGGTAAACATCGGGTTACTAAGCGCGGCCCTGCGCTTAGTAACCCGATGTTTACCCTGGTTTCCGGCATCGTTAGTCGCTGGAGAGCTGTCTGTGTGACAGCTCTCCAGCGGCCAAACAGCGACGCTGCAGCGATCGACATCGTTGTCGGTATCTCTGCAGCGTCGCTGAGTGTGAAGGTACCTTGAGGCTTTGCTTTTATTTACATTATCATAGATATGAAATATTAGATGGAGTAGACTAACAGCCATTGAGAAAGTTGTCCATGGTACATTTTTATTCCACCATAAGCTCACAGACATATAAAATAAACACAGCTCTCCCTCTTAAGGTCCAGTGATGCCTCCCTGCCACTGCTTTTGGTGATTGCTTACAAGTTGCCACAATGACATCACAAATCCAGCACACCTCACCACTGCAGCCAATCCCTTTGCTGATGATGATGACACAAGCTGTCGATCCCAGTGTTTGCAGACCTCACGTGCGCTGTAGTTATGATGTCATCACTTCAGTCTGTTAAAAAAAATCAGAGCAGGGTGGAGAGGCATTGCCATATCTGCGGAGGGGGATTAAAGAATTTTACAACCCTGTAAGTCGAAAAACTTACCCAGGAAAAACCATGATATTGGTCATTACCACATACCTTCAATATTATTTTATTTAATTATATTTAAAGGGAATTTGTCAGTAGGATCAACCCTCCTAAGCCATCTATATGGGCATGTAAGTCAAAGAAAGCTGACTAAAATGTTAACTTGATATATTCCATCTGACATCTTTATTCAGAGATATTCATGCTATTCTTATATGTAAAAAAAAGTTGTTCCAGGCTATGCATGAGAATCTACCTCCAGAGCTAATTTTAAATGAAAGGAGGCTTTACCAGTGTAAGACCTGTAATTAAGACAGGACAGTAAAGCTGAACTTTATCACACAGCAAAACGAGTTGGTTCTTACAGCTCTGCAACCATGTCTGCCTGTGATGTGTTAGTTATAATCACACACAACTCTGCAGTGAGGTCAGGAGAGCAGCTGTTACACATCACATGGGTAAGGCCTTCTTTTATTTAAAACAAGCTGTACTACCCGGCTTCGCCCGGGTTAATAACTGCTGTTAGCAAAATAGAATGTGTTAACAAAAATGTATTCTGCACACAAAAACCACAAAACAAATACATAGAAATGTAATTATTAAAAGGCAAAAACTAAGCTAATAGAAGCATTTCACAACATATATTTCCACAACAGAAATATTCCACACAGATTTAACTAAATTGGCCAAGTAATGTGAAGTAATCTTCTACTACTTTTTGAGAGCCTTTTGATAAACGACATTCTTAGTTTTTCTTTCAGGTGCAAAGACGAACAGATTTTTGGCTGTTCCAACTCTTGAACGGGCCACATAAATTTGACCATGAGAAAAGCATGGAGATTGTAAATCGATTCCAACTACTTTCAAGGACTGTCCCTGAGCCTTGTTGATGGATATAGCTTAATAAAGTTCTGATTTGGAATACTACACCCGGATGGAGCGCTGGTTCTTTACTTACTTATTGGACTATAGCAAATGCTAGTCGAACAGGAAACTGGAGGCGTTTAAAATCAAAAGGCAAATCAGATGGAATGAGAGGAATTGTTGGAATGAAAACATCTTCTCCTGTGGCACATCCTGTCAAAATGGTTGCCTCAATTACATGTGGAAACAGGTTATTAATTAAGAGTCTTGTTCTATTACACAGCTTTGGTGGATCCAAATTTCTCAATAGCAGAATAGGTGCTCCAGGTTTTAGAAAAAGGCTGTGAGGAGGAAGTCCTTGTGGCTCCAAGAAATTGAGGAACTCAGTTGGATAAAATAACGCTTGAGCAGGGTCTATTACTGTGTCCACTGACTTGTAGGTTGTGCACACACCTGGAAGGAGATTTAGAATTTCAAGATTGATCTTGTTGACGCTGTCATTTTTGGGAGCTAGAATAGCCCTTTCACACAGCCAGCCAGCCAGAATTTTTGAAGTGGAGTTGAATGTTTGGAAAAACTTTTGCTTTCAACTCCTCAATGGAAGTCACACTGCAACAAAAGTTGCTTGGGAGGGTTATCTGTCCAGTGGTTGAATTTACTGGTGCCTTGCCATCTCCAATAGTCAACAGCTGGCTCAAAAACAGTCCAGCAGAAGCATCGCATGTCATGTAGACCCTCATGTTTGTGTTCAGTGACATTTTCTTTACTTTTCTCCAAAGGTACAATGCTTTGAGACAGGTATTGAGTTTGCCTGTAGGGGTCGATCTTGGAATAACAGGTAATGTTTGGCGGAAGTCACCTGCCAAAACAATAACTACTCCTCCCATGATATATCTGTTGCTACAGGTCTTGCAGCAGTCTGTCCACTGCTTCCAGAGCCCTTTTGTGTGACATGGTGCATTCATCCCAAATGATGGCACTGCATTTTTGAAGCAATTTGACCAGTCCTGATCCCTTGGCAATATTACACACGGGCTGTCACAATGAGACAGGTTAAGTGGTAGTTTGAATGTTGCATGTGCTGTCCTGCCACCTTTTGAATGTGTATCTGCAATTCGAGAAGATGCCACTGTAAGTACAATCTTTTTTTGTTGTTGAAATTTTGCCAGGAGCAAGTTGATTACAAATGTCTTTCCAGTTCCACCTGGAGCATCAAGGAAGACAATTCCACCTTTGTTGGTTTCACTGAAACTTAAAATGTAGTTATAGACGTCCCTTTGATCTGGTACCAATATTGGCTCGTTCTGAGACACAAATGTTGTCAGTTCATCAATATTGTAGTTTGTTTCTATGAAAATCTCCCTGCACAATTGGATGCCTTCAGGAATTCTTATTGGAGCAGGCAAACCAAGCAACTGCAAGGCTTTTCCTTACATTGCTATGCACTGATCTTCATGGAGCATTAAAGTTTCATTGAACATTTCCTCAGTGAAGTTCATGAGT
Organism: Ranitomeya imitator; assembly: GCF_032444005.1. Lineage (NCBI taxonomy): Eukaryota > Metazoa > Chordata > Amphibia > Anura > Dendrobatidae > Ranitomeya > Ranitomeya imitator. The sequence continues at coordinate 1,084,740,004 of NC_091282.1, read as the reverse complement.
TGCTGAGGATTTTCCCTTCTAATCTGCATGAGGATGTCCTCACTGAGATCAGTTTTGTACTTTGTCCAAATCACAAGAGGATTTGAAATGCTACAGGTTGTTAGAATAACAGCAAAGAGGTGTCTTAGTCGCTTTGGGGTTTCTGTGACTACTGCTTCACTGACCCGTAATGCAGCTTTTCTTTTCGCATCAGCTGACATTCGTGCCATGGAATTCCTTTTCTTATGAGGCATTATTGTGATAAAAATAGTCTGTAACTGGCAGTATCTATATCCTCTCACATAGAGGTAATGTGACTGACATCAGCCTTTCCACCAACACACCCTAACTGACATGCTATTACCTTACACAAGCTTTGTTATACTGAGAATGTCCTTTGTTGCCTATATTAACCAATCAGAGCTCAGATTAATTGCCTGTAGCAAAATAGAAGCTGAGCTGTGATTGGTTGCTATTGGCAGCCTGATAAATCCCCAGCCAACAGGAAGCCCTCCCCCCTGGCAGTATATATTAGCTCACACATACACATAATAGACAGGTCATGTGACTGACAGCTGCCGTATTTCCTATATGGTACATTTGTTGCTCATGTAGTTTGTCTGCTTATTAATCAGATTTTTATTTTTGAAGGATAATACCAGACTTCTGTGTGTTTTAAGGCGAGTTTCATGTGTCAAGCTGTGTGTGTTGAGTTGCATGTGGTGACATGCTTGTAGCGACTTTTGTGAGATGAGTTTTGTGTGGCGACATGTGTGTAGCAACTTTTTGTGTGTCGAGTTGCATGTGACAGGTTAGTGAAGCAAGTTGTGTGCAGCAAGTTTTGTGCATGGCGAGTATTATGTGTGGTGTGTTTTGAGTATGTGCGTGCAAGTTTTGTGTGAGGCAACTTTTGCATGTGTTGCAACTTTTGTGCATGTGGCAATTTTTCCACGTGTGCAAGTTTTGCGTGTGGCGAGTTTTCCATGAGGTGAGTTTTGCACTTGTGGCAAGTTTTGCATGAGCCTGGTTTTGCATGTGGCAAATTTTGCGCGTGGCGAGTTTTGAGTGGCGACTTTTGTGTTTCAACTTTTATGTGGCGAGGTTGGTGTATGTGTGGTGAAATGTGTTCTGAGGGTGGTATATGTGGTCAAGCATATGGTAGTGTGTGGCGCATTTTGTGTGTGTGTTCATATCCCCGTGTGTGGTGAGTATTTCATGTCGGGGCCCCACCTTAGCAACTATACGGTATACACTCTTTGGCGCTATCGCTCTCATTCTTTAAGTTCCCCTTGTTCACATCTGGCAGCTGTCAATTTGCCTCCAACACTTTTCCTTTCACTTTTTCCCCATTATGTAGATAGGGGCAAAATTGTTTGGTGAATTGGAACGCGCGGGATTAAAATTTCGCCTCACAACATAGCCTATGACGCTCTCGGGGTCCAGACATGTGACTGTGCAAAATTTTATGCCTGTAGCTACGAAGGTGCAGATGCCAATCCCAGACATACACACACACATACACACACACACACACACACACACACACACACACACACATTCAGCTTTATATATTAGATATGGCCTGGGAGCAGATTCTCATGTATGGTAGATCACTGTACACCCACAGTCCTGAGTAGCTCATTTACATATAAGAAAAAATTGGATTTTTCTGTAATAGGACATCAGATCGCTGATATCGAGGTATTATTTTATTCAGCCTCTTATGACTTGCAAGACCATATAGGTGGCTTAGGGGGAGTTAATGCTACTGACAGATTTCCTTTAATTAATTTATTTCTCTTCTCTTACCTCTTTATTTCTACAGAATTTCCATCTGCTAAATTACTGTAGACAGAACTTGATAACTCCAACAAGTCAGGGAAAAGATATACAGAAATCATATAATAGTAAAAGGAAAACTTCTTAGAAAAATACATTAATAAAAAAGTCATAGGTCCCAAAGTGTTTTTGTAAAATATTTTGGGAAGTCACAATTTTTTTGTGAGGAGCAGAGAGGCTTCTTAATGAATCAGGCCACAATGACTCTGACATACCTCCTTATCAAGACATTTATTTATAGTGATTTATGATACATTCCTCCCAATCACTGCTTATATAAAGCTTATAAACAGCTGCTTTCACTTAACATTATCAGCCATAATATCTCCAAAACAGTTCCAATGACACTGCTGTCTTAGCAGTTAGCCAAAGTGTGAATTTGCTGTCTAAAGGTCCCTTCACACGGAACAATTTTACAACGATAACAATAGCGATCCGTGATGTTGCAGCGTCCTGGATAGTGATATCGTTGTGTTTGACACGCAGCAGCGATCAGGATCCTGCTGTGACATCGCTGGTCAGAGCTAGAAGGCCAGCACCTTATTTCGTCGCTGGATCACACACTGACATCGCTGAATTGGCGTGTGTGATGCCGATCCAGTGATGTCTTCACTTGTAACCAGGGTAAACATTGGGTTACTAAGCGCAGGGCCACGCTTAGTAACCCAATATTTACCCTGGTTACCATTGTAAATGTAAAAAAAAAAAACACTACATACTTACATTCCGGTGTCTGTCGCATCCCCCGGCGTCAGCTTCCCTGTACTGTGTCAGCGCCGGCCGGCCGTAAAGCAGAGCACAGCGGTGACATCACCACTCTGCTTTACGGCTGGCGCTTACACAGTGCAGGGAAGCTGACGCCGGGGGACAGACACCGGAATGTAAGTATGTAGTGTTTTTTTTTTTTTTTACATTTACAATGGTAACCAGGGTAAACATTGGGTTACTAAGTGCGGCCCTGCGCTTAGTAACCCGATGTTTACCCTGGTTACCCGGGGACTTCAGCATCGTTGGTTGCTGGAGAGCTGTCTGTGTGACAGCTCTACAGCGACCACACAACGATGAAACAGCGACGCTGCAGCGATCGGCATCGTTGTCTATATCGCTGCAGCGTCACTTAATGTGACGGTACCTTTATACTGTAAGCAAGCAGTGCTTTAAAGTGCAGTCCATATCTGCGGATTCAGGAGCCATCATTCTTCTTGGCGCTTACCCAAGACATTGACAGTGCTAATAAGGCAACTCACAGTGTTCCAGTGTTCCATGGCAGATTGTTCCAAAGTACTCCAGAGTTCCTAAAACTTGTAACAGGAAGAATATTTTCACCCATTAAAGTGCAAACTATAATGTCCAAAATAGTGTGACTCTTTGAAGAGGAAGGAAAGAGAATAAAGCCAGATGAATGGAAATTGTAGACATAGGCTGTGAGAAGGACTCTGTTTCCACCAAACTGGGAAAATTCAGCATAAAGCTTTCCACTTATATTCTTACAATAAAGGCCCCATTCTCACCTTTATTCAAGAGATGGACCTGAGCAACAAAGTAGATTGGCTTTCTAAGAGTGTGCTGTCTTTTTATAATAGTTGTTTTTAGAATCAATAAGCTAAGGCAATTTTCTTATATAAACTGGAATATCAGAATATCAGAGCAGGTATGGATGCATCTTTGTTGAAGGGAATCTGTCAGTAGGATCAACTCTCCTGATCCAGTTATATGGGCACGCGATCCCATGTCCGATTTCCGAGAAACCAACACTTTTCTTAATATGTAAATTAACTGTTAAGATCTATGGGAGGGACACATATATCCTTGATAATCTGCCTCCAGAGTTTATTTTAAATGAAAGCGGACCTTACTAGTGTGAGACATGTAATGACTGACATTCTGCTTTCCTGAGCTACATGTCTCACACTGGTAATGGCCTCCTTTCATTTAAAATAAGCTCTAGAGGTAGATTCTCATGTCGATCTGTGTCCGGGCCATAGATTTTAACAGCTCACTTACATATTATACGTTGATTTCTCTGGAAAAAGACATCGGATCACAGATATCAAAAATACAAGATATTATTTTATTCAGCCTTCTACGACCTGCACATCCATATGGATTGCTTAGGGGGATTGGTACTACTGATAGCTGCCCTTTCACCTCAGCATCTGGTTAATCTCAATTAAAGCCATCAAAATATTTATACACTTTTCTCATATTTAAACAGATATTAGAAGATTCCCCACATAAAAGAATATTGTTCTAAGCAAGTTCATCTTTCAAGTAAAACTTTTGAAATGATAGGAAGGTTTTACAGTTGTCAAACTTAAGAAATGATAACGCTACTTCAATGTATTCAATATCCAATGTGTCATTGTTGTCTTTCTGTTCTGCAATAATGAAGGCTAATTCAAAAATTGTAAAATAATTGACATCAACCTGTGATAGGCACGCATCAGTATTGCCTGGTACGCCTCTCAGAACAATGTCAAAGACTTTCAAAATTAGAAAGAATTAACACAAGTTTAAGGGAATCTGTCAGAGCAAAATGACTTTTCAAACCAAGCACTGCTCCTTGTACAGCACATAGCCATAAAACAATCCTCACTTAAGTATCAACTATCCATTTCTACTTTTGCCAGTAATTGTTCCTGTATGCTAATGAGACGCTTGTTGCACCCTTGGCTTTGTGGATCACTTCAAGCACCTTCCCCCCTACTTATTTTGCATCTATTTGTGTCCACTTCTTCCATGATTGACAGCTGTGGCTGTACAAAGTCAACAGAGCGCAGAGATAAATGGAAAACCAGCAGGTTAGAAGATTTGCTGAAGTGCATGCCAAGGATGCATTCGAATATTTAGTAGACAACAATTTCTGACAAATGCAGTCACAGATTTGGACAATAAGGGTACCATTTTTTATGACTATGTTCCCTACAATGTGCTGTGCGTGGTTTGAAAAGTTATTTTGTGCTGACAGATTCCCTATAATGTTGTTTGATAAATGCTGTATATGTTAAAATCTCATTGTCATAGGAATTATTGCGTAGCTTTAATTAGTTTTAAATAGTAGAAATTTAAAAAAAGAAGTAAAAAGGAAAAAAAATGAACATCTAATTTACCACTTCACCTAGAAATCTTCGATTCCTGAACTTAGAAACTTGCCTTGAAGATGTAGAGCAATCAAACCTAATCATACTTTATTATATTCCTCAGCATCTGGCTAATTGCTACCTATTAGGATCTTGTAGAATTTGCCACATTTAAAAATTAAACTATTTTATTAGAACTGTAATTTCAATTGATAATTCCATTATTTTCAAAGAGAAGCAACATTCACTGTTGTGAATACATTATGGCCTAGATTATGATGAGCAGCATATTGAGAAGTCATAACAATGTAGCATACAAAATAGAATATCTTTTTACGTTCACTATGTGTTATGTGATGATTATACCTGAACTTACTCCAACATCACGCTTAATGACCGCCAATACGTCTTTTAAAGGGACACTGTCACCTGAATTTGGAGGGAACAATCTTCAGCCATGGAGGCGGGGGTTTCGGGTGTTTGATTCACCCTTTCCTTACCCGCTGGCTGCATGCTGGCTGCAATATTGGATTGAAGTTCATTCTCTGTCCTCCGTAGTACACGCCTGCACAAGGCAAGATTGCCTTGCACAGGCGTGTCCTGTGGAGGACAGAGAATGAACTTCAATCCAATATTGCAGCCAGCATGCAGCCAGCGGGTAAGGAAAGGGTGAATCAAACACCCGAAACCCCTGCCTCCATGGCTGAAGATTGTTCCCTCCAAATTCAGGTGACAGTGTCCCTTTAACAGAGTGTGTGGGCTTCCTCTTTTTCCAAATCGGTGCCCTCAGATCATGATTTTGTGGTCCTGATGTTTGCCATGGCAATTCACGACCAAATAGCGGCCTTAGATTCTGACGGCTGTAGTAATCTGTTCAGAAGTTAGAGGCATTTAGGTGGTAAAAATGCACATTTTCATTTCTGTTATGCCACTTTGCATTAATTCCTGAAAAGCACCTGAAGGGTTAATAAACTACCTGACAGCAGTTTTCAATATGTTAGGGGGTGCTGTTTTTAAAATGGTATCACGTTTGTGGGTTTCCCAATATATAGGACCCCTAAAGGTGATTCAAACATGGATAAGTCCCTAAAAAAAAAAATTTTGTAAATTTCCTTGAATAAATGAAAAATTGCTGCTACAATTTTAATCCTCCTAAAATGCTAGCAAAATAAAATAACTTTTACAAATTGTGTTGATGTAAAGCTGACATGTGGGAAATGTTATTTATTAATGGTTTGCTGTGGTATGACTATCTGGATTAAAGGGATAATCATTAAAATTTAGAAAATTGCAAATTTTTTTACATTGTTCTCAAATTTTTGATATTTTTTATAAATAAGCACAAAACATATTGACCTAAATTTACCATTATCATAAAGTATAATGTGTCACGAAAAAAACAATCTCAAAATCACTGGGATTTGTTGAAGCATTTCAGAGTTATTACCACATAAAGTGACACAGGTCAGATTTCAAAAATTTGGCTCCGTCACTAAGGGGTTAAGCAAGAAATTAAAGTGCAAAAATGTGCAAAAAAATCATATGCATCATATAGAGCAAAGCATGAATAATTCTGCTTGGTAGAAATGAGCAGATCAAGTAAAACTCGAATTCGCCTATTGGCAAGATTTATCCCAGAAATTCAATTTGCAGAGAAGTTATTCTTCGCAAATTTAATGTCCATTATTATGCTCTAATAAGCATGATAAAAACAAAATGTTAAAAAAATAAGATATTATACTCACCTTATGACTCACGTCTCTGGTCCCCCTGATCCTCACCATTCCCGGTTCGGTCCTCACTACATCTTCAGTTCAATGGCGCTACATTTTTACTATAACCATTTTTAACATTTTAATTGCCTTTTATGATGAAAATTTAACATTTTTCTGAAAGTGCCTGGAAACGAATTGAACAAAACAACATTTTGGCAGATGCAAATTTTTGTAAAATTCTAGTAGAATTCAGTTCCACTCTGTTCACTCATGTCTACTGCTTGACTTGTGCAGACAACTATTTTAATCAGACAAGTGCTAATTTTGACGGATTGCACTGATACCCATGTTATTCTATGGGGCCGTGCACATGTCCGATTTTGGCTCCTGACCGAGTGGTCTGAGGAAAAATATAGCAGCATGCATGATTTGCCTCTGAGAAATTGAATCACACTTGCCCAAAATCATGTCATTCATAAAAAAAATGGACTGAATTTCACTGACTGACATAATGGAGAAGATGGAGAAACTATTTTTCTCTCTCCACCTCTGAGAAAATCGGATATCACTCTGATCAGAGTGTGATTAGCATAATTGGACAGATTTTCTCACGAGTAAAAATGGTCATCTTCATATGCACTTAGATGTAGAAATAGTGATAATTTATATGTACAGTATATCAGTACTAGAGATGAATGAAATTAGGGTGGTATTGAATCCTCAATCATTTTCCAATCACATTCTCCTGAATGTGGATTTTTTTTATCATTTAAACCATGCAAATTCAAACTGCCAGTTGCGGCCGTCATTTTGACGAACCAAAAAAAGCAAGGAAAATCTTTAAAAAAATATTCCCCTCATGACTCACCTGTCTTGCCGCCCCTGCAATCCGGTGTTCGGCCTCCAAGCCTCATTTACCCTTTCCTCTTTGGCCTCTTCATTCCAGACAAAGACTTTTGGAATAACTAAGTTTCTGAAGTCCCTGCACATCGTTGCTATGCACATCACTAAGTTACTACCAGGCCCGAACATGGGAGCGCTGTATGGTAAACATGGGAGGAGGAGGGGGACATTGTGCTGTATGACGAAGATGGGGACTTAGTATGGAGAAGATGGGCGGTCGATATATAGAGAACATAGGGGGGACTCTGTGAGGAAACCATGGAGGAGACTTTATATGGAGTCCTTGGAGGGACTCTGTATGGAGAACATGGGGAGCACTCTGTTTGGAGAACATGGGGGAACTCTGTCTGGAGAACATGAGATGGCTCGGTATGGAGACCATGGTGGGAAGCTCTGTATTGAGAGCACAACGGGCTCTGCATGAAGAATATGGAGAAAAGCTGTGTTTGTTAAACATGGGGGTGAGCTCTGTATGAAATATGGAAAGGACAATGTGATGGTTTTTGTTTGAGGGAGTTGTGTGGTTATCCCATTTCGCTATGGCAGACAGTATGGTGGGTATATTTTAAAGGAAAGAATAGTGTGGATAACGCGTACTATGAGTGTGCAGGGCGGCACAGTGAATTACAATTATTTATTCAGGGGCACAGCATAGAGCTTCTTTAGGGCACAGCATGGGTGGTATTTTTTCATTCAGGAACCTTATTATGACACTGCTATTTTTAAATGACTCTCTGCAGAAGATGGGAGAAGATGGAAAGCTACAGGAAGCCTGTGAATGATGAGTATGATGTAATCCCCATTACACTCCTGTGCAGTCGCACTTCTCTCTTCCTTGCATACGCAAGCACGGTGGCGCAGTGGTTAGCAATTCAGCCTTGCAGCGCTGGGGTCCTGGGTTCTAATCCCACCCAGGACAACATCTGCAAAGAGTTTATATGTTCTCTCCGTGTTTGCGTGAGTTTCCTCCGGGCACTCCGGTTTCCTCCCACATTCCAAAGACATACTGATAGAGAATTTAGATTGTGAGCCCCATCGGGGACAGCGATAATAATGTGTGCAAACTGTAAAGCGCTGCGGAATATGTTAGCGCTATATAAAAATAAAGATTATTATACGCATGCACCAGCTTTACCTACATGTCATCTGTGCTCTTTTCCCTTTTCTGACTCATGCACACTACCATACTTTGCTCTGCCCTTGAAGCAGGGAAGGAGGCCATTGATTGTAAGAAAAGAGGAGGCGCTGAATCAAGACCAGAGATGTCCATCGCATCGGGACCACGCCGTCTGTGAGTATAATAAAAGCTCTTTTTTGTGCCTTGCATAGGAGATTTGGGACATATATACAGCTTTCAGAATGCTGTAACAGAGGGCTTATAGGTGCCGCCCATACTTCATATGGGGAAAACCTGGTGACAGGTTCCCTTTAATTTTAAAATATTAGATCATAATAGCGCACCAAGTCTTACACCACGCCAAGGATGCACAGAATTGTGTTTATGTGCATATTAAAGAAATGGCGCTTTTTCAGCAAATATTACGCTAAACTGTATATGCCTGGTATTATTTTAGCAGGGACTATGTCCCCAATGTAAATATTTATGCAGTCTAATTGTCATTTTGGGGTGACAGACTCCCTTTCAATAAGCTTAAAATTCATTTCACCCAGCAAATTAACATTTTGCTCATGCTTCAGGTGATTGACAGCCTGTTTAGATAAATTCATGATCAGTTTCTCATTATCGGCTGCAGCGTGAAAGGGGTTGTCTGATCTAAAGCTACAAATCTGCAGTCGCTCGATGTGACTCCAGGATATTAGCGAAGGAAATGAGGATGTCGAGTCCATATGGGTCGAAATTCATGGAGGGAAAAATGGTAACAAAATTCTCATTGGGGTCTGTTACAAACCCCCAAATATAACAGAAACCATGGAAAGTCTACTTCTAAAGCAGATAGATGAAGCTGCAACCCATAATGAGGTCCTGGTTATAGGGGACTTTAACTACCCGGATATTAACTGGGAAACAGAAACCTGTGAAACCCATAAAGGCAACAGGTTTCTGCTAATAACCAAGAAAAATTATCTTTCACAATTGGTGCAGAATCCAACCAGAGGAGCAGCACTTTTAGACCTAATACTATCTAATAGACCTGACAGAATAACAAATCTGCAGGTGGTCGGGCATCTAGGAAATAGCGACCACAATATTGTACAGTTTCACCTGTCTTTCACTAGGGGGACTGGTCAGGGAGTCACAAAAACACTGAACTTTAGGAAGGCAAAGTTTGACCAGCTTAGAGATGCCCTTAATCTGGTAGACTGGGACAATATCCTCAGAAATAAGAATACAGATAATAAATGGGAAATGTTTAAGAACATCCTAAATAGGCAGTGTAAGCGGTTTATACCTTGTGGGAATAAAAGGACTAGAAATAGGAAAAACCCAATGTGGCTAAACAAAGAAGTAAGACAGGCAATTAACAGTAAAAAGAAAGCATTTGCACTACTAAAGCAGGATGGCACTATTGAAGCTCTAAAAAACTATAGGGAGAAAAATACTTTATCTAAAAAACTAATTAAAGCTGCCAAAAAGGAAACAGAGAAGCACATTGCTAAGGAGAGTAAAACTAATCCCAAACTGTTCTTCAACTATATCAATAGTAAAAGAATAAAAACTGAAAATGTAGGCCCCTTAAAAAATAGTGAGGAAAGAATGGTTGTAGATGACGAGGAAAAAGCTAACATATTAAACACCTTCTTCTCCACGGTATTCACGGTGGAAAATGAAATGCTAGGTGAAATCCCAAGAAACAATGAAAACCCTATATTAAGGGTCACCAATCTAACCCAAGAAGAGGTGCGAAACCGGCTAAATAAGATTAAAATAGATAAATCTCCGGGTCCGGATGGCATACACCCACGAGTACTAAGAGAACTAAGTAATGTAATAGATAAACCATTATTTCTTATTTTTAGGGACTCTATAGCGACAGGGTCTGTTCCGCAGGATTGGCGCATAGCAAATGTGGTGCCAATATTCAAAAAAGGCTCTAAAAGTGAACCTGGAAATTATAGGCCAGTAAGTCTAACCTCTATTGTTGGTAAAATATTTGAAGGGTTTCTGAGGGATGTTATTCTGGATTATCTCAATGAGAATAACTGTTTAACTCCATATCAGCATGTGTTTATGAGAAATCGCTCCTGTCAAACCAATCTAATCAGTTTTTATGAAGAGGTAAGCTATAGGCTGGACCACGGTGAGTCATTGGACGTGGTATATCTCGATTTTTCCAAAGCGTTTGATACCGTGCCGCACAAGAGGTTGGTACACAAAATGAGAATGCTTGGTCTGTGGGAAATTGTGTGTAAATGGGTTAGTAACTGGCTTAGTGATAGAAAGCAGAGGGTGGTTATAAATGGTATAGTCTCTAACTGGGTCGCTGTGACCAGTGGGGTACCGCAGGGGTCAGTATTGGGACCTGTTCTCTTCAACATATTCATTAATGATCTGGTAGAAGGTTTACACAGTAAAATATCGATATTTGCAGATGATACAAAACTATGTAAAGCAGTTAATACAAGGGAAGATAGTATTCTGCTACAGATGGATCTGGATAAGTTGGAAACTTGGGCTGAAAGGTGGCAGATGAGGTTTAACAATCATAAATGTAAGGTTATACACATGGGAAGAAGGAATCAATGTCACCATTACACACTGAATGGGAAACCACTGGGTAAATCTGACAGGGAGAAGGACTTGGGGATCCTAGTTAATGATAAACTTACCTGGAGCAGCCAGTGCCAGGCAGCAGCTGCCAAGGCAAACAGGATCATGGGGTGCATTAAAAGAGGTCTGGATACACATGATGAGAGCATTATACTGCCTCTGTACAAATCCCTAGTTAGACCGCACATGGAGTACTGTGTCCAGTTTTGGGCACCGGTGCTCAGGAAGGATATAATGGAACTATAGAGAGTACAAAGGAGGGCAACAAAATTAATAAAGGGGATGGGAGAACTACAATACCCAGATAGATTAGCGAAATTAGGATTATTTAGTCTAGAAAAAAGACGACTGAGGGGCGATCTAATAACCATGTATAAGTATATAAGGGGACAATACAAATATCTCGCTGAGGATCTGTTTATACCAAGGAAGGTGACGGGCACAAGGGGGCATTCTTTGCGTCTGGAGGAGAGAAGGTTTTTCCACCAACATAGAAGAGGATTCTTTACTGTTAGGGCAGTGAGAATCTGGAATTGCTTGCCTGAGGAGGTGGTGATGGCGAACTCAGTCGAGGGGTTCAAGAGAGGCCTGGATGCCTTCCTGGAGCAGAACAATATTGTATCATACAATTAGGTTCTGTAGAAGGACGTAGATCTGGGGATTTATTATGATGGAATATAGGCTGAACTGGATGGACAAATGTCTTTTTTCGGCCTTACTAACTATGTTACTATGTTACTATGTTACTTGTGAATCTTCATATCATGCACTGCTTGGTGTGAGAGTTCTCTGGTGTCAGCACTGGGAACGGAGGTCATATGACTGCAATTATGTGATTTGCATATTTTTGACCACAATTTGACAATGGAAGTAAATTGAGCAAGGCCACACGCTTCTATTCGGATAGTGGCTGGGAGTAGGCATATCGCATACATGACCACCATTCTAGGAGCTGACACCGGAAAATCCTAACAGCAAGCAGTGCGTGATGTGAGAATTCACAACTCTGAAGTCACATAGAGTGGCTGCAGATTTGTAGTTTTAGACCGTGCAACATCTTTAATTCTCCTTAAAGGAGTTGATTCAAGCTGGAAGGTTATTCCCTATCAGCAGGTAGATGGACCCTCAGCATTTCCAAAAACTGGAGCAGTGGTTGAACATCCATACTACTGCTCCAATCATTCTTAAAGGGAGTGTCTGAGATACTGATCTTTGGCGTCCCCATTAGAATGAATAGAGCAGTAGTGTGCATGCCTCTCTTCCATTCATCTGGGGCTTTTCAGATCGTGAGTACCCAGGTTAGGTGGGAGCCATGGCAGTTGGACCCCAGTGAAAATAATTCCCTATCCCATGGACAGAGAATAACTTTCTAACTTGAGATATCCGCTTTAAGGAGTATCTAAACTTTTGGAATATTTTTTATGCTTTACATCCATTCAGAGCAGATAAGTGTTTCACCCAGACCTCCTAGAAGACCGCTACTCAAGAGACAGAAGAGCATGTATACAGCGCAGAGTGGATCCAGTAAGTAGAAAGTCTTAGACCTTTTTCCTGAGCTGTACATTTCTAAGAGGTTTTTTGAGCAATCAGGTTGTGGCTCAGTTACCACCCCATGATGGCTCTTCTACACACTGAGCCAACTTCAGACTCACACCAATCTGATAAGAATTAATGAACCTAACAAATATGAGATATCTTCCAAAATGTAAGTGTAAAATGGTGTTTTTTTTCTATCATAAACAGTGTTGGTACAGTAACTGTGTTCAGCCACCGGAGTAATAGACAGGATAATTACAATGTTGTTGCAGTAATTTTAATCAGCCACCGGAGGTCACCCATGAGTAAAAGACAAGAAGATTCTGGAAACAGGACAGTTACCTCAGAGAGAGTTTCTGGGCGTTGGAGAAGAAGCAGCGCGGTGATAGAGAGTGAGGAATCCAGATCTTGAGGCATTTCTGTTTTGGGACTGTGTGACTTCAAGAAAGCTATTCTTATGAGTAAACAGAGAAGTGTGACCGGTCACCGACTGTGTAGTTAGCTAGCGATAGCTAGGACACTCTTGTATTAAGAATTGCATGATAACTAATAGACACTGTGTGGATTCCTGCGCTTCACGATTCTGGCTGTGGGATATTCCTGGAATTATTTGTGAACTTAATCTGGATCTGCATCAGAAGATTTGGTGGCTCAAATACCTATTTAATCCGCTGCTGGACATCTGTATAACAAATTCAGTTATTCACCGTTGAAGCATATATTGTGAAAGAGTACACTCTGAGCACTCAACAATAAGACAGTGCACTACGTATACACTGAGTTTATACTGTGATATATATATATATATCTATAATATAATGCTGGGAGCGTCACTCTGTCCGAAGCCTTTATAGACTGCGCAGGCGCAAGTGCCGGCGCAGTCTGGGCCTCACAGAGTGACGCTCCCGGGAGATCGCGGTGTGCGTTCACACTGAACGCACACCGCGATCTCCAACAGAGAAGCAGGGACCGCCAGGAGGGTAAGTATCGGCCATATTCACCTGTCCTGCGTTCCATCGCTGAGCGCCGCCATCTTCCCGGTCTTCGGCCTGTAACCTTCAGTTCAGAGGGCGCGATGACGCGCTTAATGCGCGCCGGCGCCGCCCTCTGACTGAACAGTCACAGCCAGGAGACCGGGAAGATAGCGGCGCTCAGCGATGGAACGCAGGACAGGTGAATATAGTAAGTGCTGGGGGGCCTGAGCTGGCAGCGATACTGGCACCTGACCCCCACAGCGCGCCGGTGTTCCCGCCTGCTCAGGCCCCCGGATGGATGCAGCACATACCAGGATGGGGACGCAGGATGGGGACACAGCACATACCAGGATGGGGACGCAGCACATACTAGGATGGGGGCGCAGGATGGGGACGCAGCACATACCAGGATGGGGACGCAGGATGGGTGCAGCACATGACAGGATGGGGACGCAGGATGGGTGCAGCACATGACAGGATGGGGACGCAGGATGGGGACGCAGGATGGGAGCAGCGCATCACAGGATGGGGACGCAGGATGGGAGCAGCGCATCACAGGATGGGGACGCAGGATGGGGACGCAGCACATACCAGGATGGGGACGCAGGATGGGTGCAGCACATGACAGGATGGGGACACAGGATGGGGACGCAGGATGGGTGCAGCACATACCAGGATGGGGATGCAGGATGGGTGAAGCACATGACAGGATGGGGACGCAGGATGGGTGCAGCACATGACAGAATGGGGGCGCAGGATGGAGCAGCACATGACAGAACGGGGGCGCAGGATGGGAGCAGCACATGATAGGATGGGGACGCAGGATGGGTGCAGCACATAACAGGATGGGGACGCAGGATGGGTGCAGCACATACCAGGATGGGGACGCAGGATGGGAGCAGCGCATGACAGGATGGGTGCAGCACATACCAGGATGGGGACGCAGGATGGGTGCAGCACATGACAGGATGGGTGCAGCACATACCAGGATGGGGACGCAGGATGGGTGCAGCACATGACAGGATGGGGACGCAGGATGGGGACGGAGGATGGGTGCAGCACATGACAGGATGGGGACGCAGGATGGAGCAGCACATACAAGGATGGAGACCATATACCAATATAAATGCTCGCCACCAGGGCGTAGAACGGGTTCAATAGCTAGTGTGTGTATATATATATATATATATATATATATATATATATATATATATATATTGGGAAAAACCGGGTACCAGTGATTTATTGTAAACGAGGCGGGTGTAAGATTGTATTCCTGAGAGGACTACGTGTCACAGGCACAGTATAACCCCGTGTAGGCCCATTACAGTTAAGGGAGGGAGTGGTATAGTTGTGGGGTAGTCGGATTCCTGCCTGTGAAGCTGGCACTTGGGGTCTCTCAGGCTACATAACTTGTATTCTGTGAGTTGTGGCTGTTGTGGCCCATATTGTGTTGGGAAAGAAAATTCTGTCATTTTTTGCATAAGTTATAAAGAAAAGTTGGTTTAATATCATATTGTGCTCTGAGTCATTCATAGCAGCGCCGTATTCTGTTCTCGAGCTGCGACCGGCATAACGGTCGTTGCATTTTGGCGTAGTCGGCAGGATGCGGTGCTCGCTATGGATGTTACTGATGGAACAGAAGGCGCTGTCGCTCCTGCTGTGGTTATTCCCCCCCTTACCCCATTGTTTCTGGTAGAGATCGATTAGTGGGTTGCTCTGCCATGGGAGCGCTGCTTAATCACCTGGCCAAGTTTGATGGATACAATCTGCTGCTCAGTGATTGGGAAGGCAGGTTAAAGAATGCCATTGCCTTGCTCGGTGTTAGCCCCTGACTGTAGCCAGAAGTCGCACTGAATGCTTTGGAGCGGGATGCCCGCAAAGTTGTCTTGTTGAAATCCGAAGATAAGCAAAGAACAGTTGATGACATCATTCGGATATTGAAAAAAGCGCTTGATCACGTAGCGGCAGCAGGGCAACTGCGAGTACAGTTTTTCGCTTGGACCCAGAGAGATGGAGAAAGTCTGATTCAGTATGCTATAGCGTTGGAGGAACTACATCAGGAGTAGGGTTGAGCGACTTTTGTTTTTATAGGATCAGGTCGGATTTCACGAAACCTGACTTTTTCAAAAGTCGGGTCGAGTGAAATCGGCCGATCCTATAGAAA
Source organism: Ranitomeya imitator (assembly GCF_032444005.1). NCBI lineage: Eukaryota > Metazoa > Chordata > Amphibia > Anura > Dendrobatidae > Ranitomeya > Ranitomeya imitator. The sequence goes on along the minus strand of NC_091282.1, from coordinate 1,084,724,081 downwards.
AGTCGGGGTCGGGGTCGGCCGAAACACGAAACCCAATGCAGTGCATTGGGTTTCTAATGGTTCCCAGGGTCTGAAGGAGAGGAAACTCTCCTTCAGGCCCCGCGATCCATATTAATGTGTAAAATAAAGAATAAAAATAAAAAATATTGCTATACTCACCCTCAGACGCGCCCTGGTTGTAACCCGCAGCCTTCCTTCCTAAGAATCAGTGCTTGAAGGACCTTTCGATGACGTCACGGCTTCTGATTGGTCGCGTGAGCGGTCACATGGGCGTCACGCGACCAATCAGAAGCTGTGACGTCATCGAAAGGTCCTTCAAGCGCTGATTCTTAGGAAGGAAGGCTCCCGGTTACAACCAGGGTGCGTCCGAAGGTGAGTATAGCAATATTTTTTATTTTTATTCTTTATTTTACACTTAAATCTGAATTCCGATACCAATTCCCGATATCTTAAACATATCGGGAATCGGTATCGGAATTCCGATTCCAGATTCAGATCGCCGACTTCATGGCCGACCCCACACAGGGGTCGGGTCGGGTTTCATGAAACCCGACTTTGCCAAAAGTCGGCGACTTCTGAAAATGGCTGACCCGTTTCGCTCAACCCTAATCAGGAGGTTAAAAGGAAGTCAACTGTGACTGTGGGTACTGAAGCCGAGGTTGACGGCATTCTTCGGGATCAGTTCATTGAGGGGATCCAACGTGAGACACTAAGGAGTGAATTGTTACTGAAAGCACGAAGTATTCCTGGTATTACATATGCTGAAATTCAGGAAGAAGCAGTAGCACGGACCTTAGAAATGAAGCCCGTTCTGCAGAGGAGTAACCTGCAAGTGGCTGATACACGAAGGCCGGGGCCAGATCCCTTCCAGACACAGCTGGCAGCTTTACAGAAAACCGTGGAAAGCCTGGCAGAGCAGATGCAGGTTCGGGAAATGTCTCCGATGACCCCCCCAGCACCGCCTAACTCCTCTATTCCATTGTATGGGTGGTTACCCTCCATCCAGAGGTCGGGCAAGAAGACCGGTGCAATGCTGGCGATGCAGGGAATTTGGTCATTTGCAGCGAGACTGCCAGAGGAAGCTGGCAGATGAAGCTTCATCAGTAAAAGAGAGGCCCTCGCTGTAGTTGGGCATACAGCGGGGCAGGAACGAAAATCAGTGCCCAATGTCTCTTCTGAGGATCTGATTGAGGACAGTCCCACTTTGGAGGTGCAGTTTGCAGGCAAGAAGGTGGCATGCCTGGTGGATACCGGGTCGGAGGTGACTACGATGCCAATGAAGTTTTTTAAGGCGCACTTCGAAGGGACTGTCAAATCGGAGTCGGGACATCTATTAAAACTGAAGGCTGCCAATAATGAGGAAATCCCATTGGCAGGCATTGCGTGGATGAAGGTACAGCTGTGTGGTCAGGAGTTGGGGACCAAGGGAGTGGTGCTCATGAAGACGCAGGCGAGACCAAACCTTTCAGTGGTTCTGGGAATGAACATCCTGAGAGAGCTGGATTCCCTTCTGTTCGAACGTGATGATCCGCGTTATTGAAAGTGGGTGATGCCCCACAAAGTCACTCAAAGAGTCCTGCAGTAGGTGCTCCATTCGTGCGGCATTCAGAAGAGTTTGGCAGAAGGAAGAGCAGTGGGAGCGGTGAATGTCCCACATGGGTCTGCTTTTGTGATCGGTCCGGGTCAAGAGAAGCTTGTATTGATGCCGGTAGGGACACACAGAAAACTGAATGGTGTGGAGGTGATTGTGGAACCGACCAGTCGGTCAGAAGACACGGATTGTCTAATGGTAGCCCGAACAGTGGCCGTTATAAGAGATGGAAGTGTACCAATAAGGTGCCTGAATCTGCAAGATCATTAGATGACTCTGGCGGCAGGCACCAAGCTGGCTGATGTATATGTGTGCAGCGAGAAAGTATTTCCCAAAAGTCAGTTTACACTGAGAGCAGACCGCAGGACTGCCTGGACCCTGTCAATGCAGACGACAGCTGAAGAGTCCCCCACACCTGCATGGAATGGCAGGAAGATCATGGAGATTATAGGGGTGGATGAGTCCCAGTTAACATTTGAGCAGGCGCGCAGGCTGGAGGATACACTTTGGGAATATCAGGCTGCTTTCTCCAGGGATGATGAAGACTTTGGTTACACAAAGGCAGTGGAACACGAAATACCCACAGGAGATACCCCTCCGATTCAAGTTAGATATCGTCAGATCCCGCCGAACCTCTATCAGGAAGTTAAGTGGATGATAGCGCAAATACTAGACAATGGGGTGATCTGCCAGAGTCAGAGTCCTTGGGCCGCACCAGTCATGTTGGTACAGAAGAAGGATGGGTCCATACGGTTTTGTGTTGATTACCACAAGCTGAATGCACATACTGTACGTGATTCTTATCGGTTACCAAGAATCAAGGAATCCTTGTCCGCACTAGGGAAGGCAAAGTATTTCTCTATGCTTGACTTAGCCAGTGGCTACTGGCAGGTGCCCGTGGCGGCTCGAGATCGGCAGAAGACAGCATTCATCTTGCCAATGGGTCTGTTCGAGTTTAACCGGATGCCTTTTGAACTGAGTAATGCCCCAGGAACGTTTCAGCGATTGATGGAGTATTGCTTGGGTGACTAGAATTTCGAATCTGTGTTGATCTATCTGGATGATGTAATCATATTCGGAAATTCATTCGATGATCACCTGAAAAAGCTGTGACAAGTGTTGCACCGACTGAGAGACAATGGACTTAAGATCAAGCCAAAAAAAGTCAACTGTTCCAGATGCAGAATGAGTATCTGGGGCATGTAGTGTCGGCTGAGGGTGTGCGTCCGGCACCGAGTAAAATTGAGGCCATTCAAGGGTGGCCCAGACCCAAGACCCGGAGAGAAGTACAGGCATTTCTCAGTCTAGCCGGATACTATCACTGATTTGTAAAAGACTTTGCTAAAGTGGCTGAGCCACTGAACGAGCTGTTGAGAGGGATGGCGTGAGGCCCCAAGAACCAACCCATCCAATGGTCAGATCGACAACAACAGGCATTCTATCGGATCCAGGATGCCCTTGTGCAGGCGCCTTTGTTGGCATATGCACATTTTGACCGACCTTTTATTCTGTACACTGATGGGAGCCTCCATGGCCTGGGAGCTGTGTTAGCCCAAGAGCAGGAGGGGCGTGAATGGGTTATTGCATATGCCAGTCGGTCTCTACGAGACACTGAGCGAAACCCAGATAACTATAGCTCATTTAAGTTGGAGATGTTGGCCTTGGTGTGGGCTATGACTGAGAAATTTGCAGAGTACCTTGCTGGCTCTGAGCTTTTTGTGATGACTGACAATAACCTGCTGGCACACCTGGAGAATGCCAGGCTGGGAGCCCTAGAGCAGAGGTGGGTAGCACGGATGTCCAAGTTTAATTACCAGATTCGGTTCCGTTTTGGTAAAGAGAACTCCAATGCTGACGCACTGTCACGAGTGACTTGTGGTACTCCCAGGCATGTTGTGGATGAAGACCTTGAGGAAACCGAGATTCCTGACCTGAGACAATTACCTGTGTTCGTGGATGTGGCATGGTTAAGTGGGGTGGCAACACGGGTCGCCACTTTGCTGGGAAAGACTCGTCAGGAGTGGGCCGATTTACAGGATGCGGACTCTGAGCTGTCACGAGTAAAGAAGTGGCTGAGTCAAAAGTCCTGGCCCGATGGAAGGGTGAGAGCTCGGCTGGGTGCAGAGGGGCAGAAACTGCTACGGCAGTGGGATCAATTGGCCATAACGGAAGGGGTACTGTATCGCTGGATCTACATAGCGGTAGAGCTGGGGCACCGTTGGCAGGTGGTGATCCCAGCCTCAATGGCTCCGGACATTGCCCGAGAGGCTCACACGCAGGGTGCACATTTTGGACCTGAAAAGACTTATAGATGGTTGCATCGATTTGTGTATACACCTGGCTTAGAAGAAGTCGTGAGAGAGGTGTGTGCTAAGTACCGGCCCTGTGAATTGAATAAGTCCCCAGAACAGAGAGCTCCAGTTCAAACAATTGTGATGTCTGCCCTGCTGGAAGTATTAATGGTGGATTATCTGTCCATTGGGTACTCCAGCAGCAGTCATCATTCATGCCTGGTCATGACCGATCATTTCACAAAATTTGCTGTGGCCATTCCCACTAAAGATCAGACTGCTAAGTCCGCAGCAGAGGCGATCTGTAAACATTTCATTCTGGTGTATGGGTGCCCCTAAAGAGTGCATTCAGACCAAGGTACCTGTTTTTAGGGTCAGCTCATGACTGAATTGCTGCAGGTCTATGGGATTCAGCAATCACGGACAAAGCCCTATCACCCGCAGGGAAATGGAGCTTGTGAGCGATTCAACCGAACGCTGCTCCAGATGCTGAGAATGCTGAAACAAAGGCAAGACGGGCGATGGCCTGAGTTTCTCCCTGAACTTATGTGGGCTTATAATAACAGGGTCCATAACACTACAGGGTTCACGCCTTATGCGATGATGTTCGGCCGGCCTGGATGACATATCGGGGAGCTGAGTCTGACAGTAATGGATGAGCCGCAGTATCATACAGCCAGTGAGTGGGTCCAGGATCACCAAAGAAAACTTTGCGAGATCCATCAGATAGTGAAAGAACGTGTACGGGATCATCCACACCGAGATTGAAAACCAGTGCACGGGGAGAAGTTCCATTTGGGTGACAGGGTGCTAGTGCGGGTTACACGTCCAGAAGGGAAGTTGAGTGACAGGTGGGAGGATACGCCTTACACAGTAGTGGAAAGGGTGTTCCCAGGAGGAAGTGTGTACACTGGGTTCCCTGAGGGGTGTGTGAGACCTCGTCGCACGATCCATCAGAATTGGCTAAAGAGTTGTATATCCGACACACCTGTCTGTTCCCCTGAGTCATACGATCCAACGATGGTACAACCGAGGAATGTTGAGTGTTACTGTTGGGATGACTGTGATGGCGATCTCCCAGAAATGCAGAGTCTAACAGTGCAAACTCCAGATATGCCCACTGATGTTACTGTTCCACCAGATATGACAAATGTTTCGTTGAACCCGACTGCTACTGTCTTACGGAGGTCAGAGAGGAGCACAGCCGGAATTCCTCCGATACAATATAATCCTGATGAGTATGTGTTGCTTGTGAGTTGTGAGAAGCCATTTGTCGGGATGCCAAATTGAAAGTGGGGTGGAGTGTAAAATAGTGTTGTTTTTTTTCTATCATAAACAGAGTTGATACAGTAACTGTGTTCAGCCACCGGAGGTCCCCCTTGAGTAATAGACAGGATAATTACAATGTTGTTGCAGTAATTTTGTTTAGCCACCGGAAGTCACCTATGACTTAAAGACAAGAAGATCCTGGAAACAGGACAGTTACCTCAGAGAGAGTTTCTGGGCGTTTGAGAAGAAGCAGCGCGGTGATGGAGAGTTGGGAATCCAGATCTTGAGGCATTCCTGTTTTGGGACTGTGTGATTTCAAGAAAGCTATTCTTGTGAGTAAACAGAGAAGTGTGACCGGTCACCGACTGTGTAGTTAGCTAGGGATAGCTAGATAGGAATCACAGCCTATTTAAGGACAGTCTTGTATTAAGAATTGCCTGATAACTAATAGACACTGTGTGGATTCCTGCGCTTCACGATTCTGACTGTGGGATATTCCTGGAATTATTTGTGAACTTAATCTGGATCTGCATCAGAAGATTTATTGGCTCAAATACCTATTTAATCCGCTGCTGGACATCTGTATAACAAATTCAGTTATTTACCGTTGAAGCATATATTGTGAAAGAGTACACTCTGAGCACTCAACAATAAGACAGTGCACTGCGTATACATTGAGTATCTACTGAGATATATAAATACTGCATATATATGTTGGGAAAAACCGGGTACCCGTGATTTATTGTAAATTAGGCAGGAGGCAGGTGTAAGATTGTATTCCTAAGAGGACCACGTGTCACAGGCACAGTTTAACCCCGTGTAGGCCCATTACAGTTAAGGGAGGGAGTGGTATAGTTGTGGGGTATTCTGATTCCTGTCTGTGAAGCTGTCACTTAGGGTCTCTCAGGCTGCATAACTTGTATTCTGTGAGTTGTGGCTGTTGTGGCCCATATTGTGTTGGGAAAGAAAATTCTGTCATTTTTTGCATAAGTTATAATGAAAAGTTGGTTTAATATCATATTGTGCTCTGAGTCATTCATAGCAGCACCATATTCTGTTCTCGAGCAGCGACTGGCATAACGGTCGTTACATAAGTTACTCTTTAAATGTTTAATAAAACTCCTGCCTAGGACCAAGCAGTACTGTGGTTACTGCATGGTCCACAGTCTAATGATGGCTGGTAACAACAACTTCAAGCATCTCCTACGTACCATTGTTAAGGACATACTGGGAGTTATAGGATAATGCGATACAATTGTATTTGAGACTGACCTGACACTACAATTGATTGCTGTACTAAGCTTGGCAGTGTATTCATGTATTGATGGAGGTTCAAGTGATGTTTTACTGCATTGACAGAGGTTCTAGTGATGTATTACTGTACTGACAATGGTTCTGGTGGTGTGATACTGCACTGAAAGAGCTTCTTGTGATGTTTTACTCTACTGACGGAGGTTCTGGTGGTGTGTTATAGCACTGACGATGGATTTGGTTATGTATTTCTGCACTGAGGGATGTCCTGGTGGTATATTACTGAACTGATGGGGGTTTTGGCGGTGTATTACTGCACTGACTGTGGTTTTGATGATTTACTGTACTGACGGTGGTTCTGCTGATGTATTACTTTACTGACAGTGGTTATGGTGATGTATTACTGCACTGACGATGGTTATGGTGATGTATTACTGTATTGATGAAGGTTCTTTGTGCACATACCTTTAGTCTGACTGATGATTAGGTGGTGTGACCATTTAAAGTGCCTAGAACAGCATGAATGCCAGAGACAGAACTGCTTACTACTAGAGTTGAGCAAATTTGATCGGGTCTCTGCTTATTGAGCAATTAAGCTGCAGAGCGAACACAAATACATGGAGCGCGCCAGCTGATCAACTGTCCGGTTCCGCCGTGGCATGTGTCGTGGAAATGTCACAGTCACAAACAGGCTCTCCATGCATGTGCTGTGACAGTGATACAGCTGGCTGTTTACAGAGTGCTGTATCCAAGCATATTAATGGAAAGTTGAAAGTGGACAGAAAAAGTGTGGTAGAAAAAGGTGCACAAGCAATTGAAAAATTTGGGGGACATTCACAAGGAGTGGACTGCTGCTGGAGTCATTGCTTCAAGAGCCACCGGACACAGCTGTATCCAGGACATGGGCTACAAGTGATGCATTCCTTGTGTCAAGCCACTCATGACCAATAGACAATATCAGAAGCATCATACCTGGTCCAAGGAGAAAAAGAACTGGACTGTTGCTCAGTGGTCCAAGTGTTGTTTTCAGATTAAAGTAAATTTTTCATTTAATTTGGAAATCAAGGTCCCAGAGTCTGGAGGAAAAGTGCAGAGGCACACAGTCCAAGCTGCTTTAGGCCTAGCATGAAGTTTCCACAATCAGTGATGGTTTGGGGAGCCATGTCATCTCCTGGTGTAGGTCCACTGTGTTGTATCAAAACCAAAGTTAGCGCAGCCATCTACCAGGAAATTTTAGAGCACTCCATGCTTCCATATGCCGACAAGCTTTTTGGAGATGGAAATTTAATTCTCCAGCAGGACTTGGCACCTGTCCACACTGCCAAAAGTACCAATACCTGGATTAAAAACAACAGAATCACTGGGCCTGGTTGGCCAGCAAACTCGCCTCAATCTATGGGGTATTGTCAAGAGGAAGATGAGAGACACCAGACCCAACTATGCAGAAGAGCTGAAGGCTGCTATCAAAGCAACCTGGGCTTCCATAACACCTCAGCCGTGCCACAGTCTGATCTCCTCAATGCCATGCCACATTGAAGCAGTAATTGATGCCAAAGGAGCCCAAACCAAGTATTGAGTGAATTTACTGAATATATATTTCAGTAGGCCAACATTTTGGATTTTAAAATAATTTTTTCAAGCTGGTGTGATACAATATTCTAATTTACCGAGATAATGACTTCTTGGTTTTCATTGGCTGTAAGCCATAATCATCAACATTAAGAGAAATAAACACTTGAACTAGATCACCCTGTCAGAACTTAGTTTATAGACTAAAAGAACAATTTACATTTTAGTCAAAAATATACCTATAAAGAGAAAAATAAGACAAACTGAAAATTATGCAGTGGTCTCTCAATTTTTGCCAGACCTGTATACACAGTTGTGTGAAAAAGTGTTTGTCCTGATTTCCTATTCTTTTGCATGTTTTTCACAATTTAATGTGTCAGATCACCATACAAATGTAAATATTAGACAAAGATAACACAAAATTCACTTTTAAATGAAGGTCTTCATCATTAAAGGAAAAACAAATTCAAACCCACCGGGCCCTGTGTGAAATGGTCTAACATACAGATGACAGCTCCACCAAGGGTTCAAATAAATGAGCAATATAAAGAGCCAGAAATGATCCCCATAGCTCTATTACTGAGCAGCACTTAAAGTCCCAGGAATTAAACAGGACTGCTGCATAATTGCCCTGCAAAGTTCACAGCAAAGATGTGCTGCTGCCCAGTGACTGAAGTGGAGATAGAGAGGATATGATGTTACAGCATCTTTTCTGGACAATAAGAAGGTGGTCAATTTTGAGATTTATAGTGAACCATCGCTTCAAATTTAATGTTTTTTTTTAAATAATTGTCGAAGCTGGTAAAATCAAATTTCACAATATTTTGCAGATCTCTCATTCTTATACTTAAGGCTGGGTTCACATTACGTTACTGGCGTCCGTTAGACGGAATACGTTAGACTGTGGCATAACACGGTGTAACACAGTCCGTTAACCCTGCCATTGAGTCCAATGTCAGACGCATCGCTAGGGCACGCCCACAATGGGCACTATCCAAAATTGAGGGAATCATGAAGTAGCAGCAGATGAAGATTTTTGGTTGGGAAGTAGAGTAGAAATGTTCACCAGTATTTGTCAGTGATATGATAATGTGTGCAAAACTGTAAAGCGCTGCAGAATATATTACCGCTATATAAAAAATAAAGATAATTTTTATATGGTTTACATTAGAACACTGGGAACAATTCACAATCCCATTTGATATTCTTTCTTTTATTAAATCAGTGAGTAATGACTTATTTTTTGTAATTAGCTCTGATGAACAAGTAGCCTCAGCACATTAGTTACTATACTTGAATGAGTTTCATCCCTTATTAGTGGCTTATTATAAGCGGTGAAGAAAACTGCTGTGTTGTTTGCTATCTTCGTAATCTACTAGTATAATGAATTACAAATTACTAAGGGGATTATTAATTTTGTGACTGCTCATAATTGTGATGAAAACAGTGATATAGTTTAACAATTAATGTCATGCCAATTTATAGCTTTCATACAAACATCAGCAGTATGTTATTTCTAGAAAATGTTTGTAAGAATGGTAAGAAAGCCTAAGAATGTTGCTTATTTAGGCACAAAATAATTTGATTACAACCAACGTATCACTATACTTATCAAGATATTTTGCCACTTTTGCCATTTTAGATACAATATGCGAGCTTCCATTTGTGTAGTCTTATCTCAGATTCCATCTTCCTTTTAAAATGACATGTTTTTAGAGCTGAGTGACTGTGCTCACGGCAAAGATGCATAAAAGATGTGAAACATCTCTAGCTAGTCACATTTAGTAAAGCATCAGACAGCAAGGTGTTTTGAAACAGGAGATGTTTTGACAAAATGTCACATACCCTCAACCAAGGCATAAATACCATAAAGGCAAATTATGAGGCTACAATGGGCTTCCTGGGAAGAAGCAGTGGAGATTTGATCGACTGCATTCTATATATTATATTATAACAAGCAAACAAAAAAGGAAAATATTTATTTTTCTAAATGTTGACATTTCAAAGCAAATTGCACAAATTACAGAAGATGGAAGTTTAGCCATTTAAAGAGGTTGTCAACTCCTGGGGAAAGTTTTTGTCAAGCTCTGCACCTTGCTAAATCCTAATTACATGTAATTTACACACAAATAGGATTACACTGGTCAACGCAATTTTACTGGCAAAAGGTTTTAAAACATATTTTAAGTCAATTTTGGCTGCTGATTACGAATATGAACTCTGTTTTTGGCTATCACATCAGGATTTTGAGATATTTTCAATTTTTGATGAACATTACTCCTAATGTTTTAAGATAAAAACACATGATTTTTGGTACTACATTTTGTATATTTTTAATCAAGGAATAACAAAGATTACAAAGTCTATGTACAGCAAATCAAATATACTTACAGAATTAAACTACAAAATATAAAAACACATATATATGGCACACAGATGAATGACAAATGGCAGTTATTTGAACTTTCTTTTCTTGGCTGATCTGTGATGTACAGCTTCTGGGTTGTCTCTCATCAAGATCCAGTAATAGTCAGCGATCATATGTGAGTCCCACCGGCCTTGATACCGTTCTTCCATTGTTTTAGTGCCCTGATGAAAACGCTCCCCTTGTTCCTCGCTCACATCCCCAAGGTTCTCTGGAAAAAAGTCCAAATGGATGTGTAAATAGTGAATCTTGATACTCGTTCTACATCCAAGATTTCGCAGCCTCATTAGTAGCTCTTCCACAATCTCTTCATAGTTGTCTGCTTTCTTATTCCCTAGAAAATTCGGCCCCACATTACAAAATGCATTCAAAGCTATTTATTCTGTCTCATTCATTGATGTGATAAAATTTGGGTCTCTCATAAGTGTTCTTATTTGAGGTCCATCAAATATTCCAACCTTTTTCTTCTCTTCACTAAGACCAGGAAAAGTTGAGCATATATATTGAGAGCTTTGACGAACTGCTTCATCAATCCAAGTTTTATGTGTAAGGGAGGAAAGACAATGTCCTTCCTATCCACTGGAGGATCATGGATGACATTCTTATCGCCAGATGCCAAACTCTGTCACTGAGGCCATTCAGTTTTCACCCAATGCTCTGCTGTAGCTCTACTGTCCCAGTAGCACAGAAAACAAGGGTGTTATCATAACAAATGAGAATTATGCATGTTCAAAGAAAACAAAGATATTCTCATATTTATTGGGAGACTAAATGAAAACTAAATTTACCTTAGTGAACCGTATAAACCAGCACTTTTCATACACTACTTATATTTATCATGGAATTCATGAAAATGGGCTATATACCTATAGCGCAAAAATGTGATGTGATAGAGAAATTATAAGATCAGATTTGAATTTAACACCCTCAAATTAGTCTAAAACTCTTCTTAAAGTCCATGCCAGAAATTTTTTTTTTTGTAGACCAGTGTTATTCTTTGCCAGGTTCCAGATGTCATGACATTAAGTATGGGATTTTAATAATTAGGATTATGTGCCGGCTAGAGTCTCGGGTACCTTGTGCAACAACAATGCAAATCGCATATATGACGACTATTAGTATCTGCAAGTGGAGCCATAACCTAGTGGTGTGTACATTATACAATGTTAGGATTCAGCAAGAATCTAGATGCTCTGAAAATTTCTTTAGAGGTGGACAATCCATTTACCTATGTCATGTTAAATACATGAGGAATGCTGGAATATATCACCTAGGAGATAAAGTACATTAGAAGTACTAGACCCAAACATGGTGACACCATAGGAAAATCATCAAACACATTTTCTAGTGCCTTCTATCATGAAACTTTAATGGCATTCCTTTGTCATAATTCTATTTTAAAGGGAACCTGTCACCCCCAAAATGGAAGGTGAGCTAAGCCCACCGGCATCAGGGGCTTATCTATAGCATTCTAAAATGCTGTAGATAAGCCCCCAACGTATCCTAAAAGATGAGAAAAACAGGTTAGATTATACTCACCCAGGGGCGGTCCCGGTCCGGTTCTGGTCTGATGGGTGTCATGGTCCGGTCCAGCACCTCCTATCTTCATCAGATCATGTCCTCTTCTTCGCTTCATGCTGCGGCTCTGGTGCAGGCGTACTTTGTCTGCCCTGTTGAGGGCAGAGCAAAGTACTTCAGTGCACAGGCGCTGGGCCTCTCTGACCTTTCCTGGCGCCTGCGCACTGCAGTACTTTGCTCTGTCCTCAACAGGGCAGACAAGTATGCCTGCGATGGAGCCGCACCGTGAAGAGAAGAAGAGGACGTCATCTAATGAAGATAGGAGACGCTGGACCAGACCACGACACCCATCGGACCAGAACTGGACCGGGACCGCCCCCGGGTGAGTATAATCTAACCTGTTTTTCTCATCTTTTAGGATACATCAGGGGCTTATCTAAAGCATTCCAGAATGATGTAGATAAGCCCTTGTTGCCAGTGGGCTTAGCTCACCTTCCACTTTGGGGGTGACAGGTTCCCTTTAATTCCAGGTCTCTAGCTTTACTATATCCAAAGTCGCTGCATACTGAAATGGATGGACTTCATCACATATCTCTAGAAAATTTTGACTACTTTTTAAAGAAATTAATATAATCTTGTTCTTTATTTCTCTATATATCAAGTCAATCTATATCAACTATAGACCATTAATTTTTTACCCCAGCTCGGCATTTCAAGAATACCTGGATGGTGTACATGAAAAATGGACTTGACAGTCTTTACACCCTTAAGAATTTACAAGTGTATTATGTCATTGCTATGATTATCTTGTGGTAAAAAGTCCTACACTGTGAGGAGGGTCATAGATCTCAGTGAGACAATGGTTAATCGTAAAACACCCATGGCCTGGTGCAGGAGAACTTGTTTGATTTAATCTCTGAAAAAATACAACGTTGCAGTGAAAAATACAAAGAGGGAATATAGGATTATGTTGGAAAGGCTTTATTGTAATCAACAACCTAGCACGCCAAAAATTCATGGGATATAACTTAGACATAGAAGAGCTGTGATTCTTTTCCAACTGGGGCATAGCAAGATATGAAACATTAGTAAACTAGAATTAATATAAATAAAACAGGAGATGAGGCTTATCACATAAGCAAAAATATGATTAACATTTTCTCAAGTTCCGGCATGTTTAAGCCAGAATTATAACCTTCAGGTAAAATGGACCAAAAAAAAGATTTAACTGACTCTGAAAAGCTAAAAATTGTTAAAGAGGTTGTCCACCACTTGAACATTGATGATCTATCTTTGGAATAGGTCATCAATGTCTGAGCGATGGGGATGCAACACCAGGCACCTCTGACGGTCATCCGTTCTCAATGGCGTCAGGAAGTGCTCATTTACAGAGGTGCACCATTTACTGATAGTGGCCATGGCCAGGTACTGCACATACAATACCGATTCAAATCCATAGTGGGCGAATATGCTCTTTCCAGCCACAGCCATAATCAGTAGATGGAGAAGCTCTATGACTGAGCACTTCTCGTTGCCTCCAGCACCTAGTGCAACTAAACAGCAGACATTGTTGACCTATCCTAAGGATAGATTTTCAATGTTAAAGTAGTGGACAACCTCTTTAAGTTTAACACAGGGATGCACCACTCTTGAAATTTCTAAAATATTGGGGCATGATCACAGAACCATCAAACATTTTGTTTCAAATAGTCAGCAGGGTCGTAAAAAATGTGTTGAAAAAAAAGAGGCACAAAAACTGTACCCAAAAATTTGAGAAAAACCAAACATTTAGCAACCAGGCACCCATTATCCTTCAGTGCTGTCATATTCCAGAACTGCAATCTCACTGGAGTGCCGAGAAGTACAAAATGTTCAGAGTTCAAAAACATGGAAATGGTAAGGGAGGTTGAAACCTAACACCATAGAACAAGACACATAAGCTCTAATGTCAAGAATGGAACAAGAAATATTGGAAGACAAATTTTTCAAAGGTTTAGTGGATTGATGAAATGAGAGTGACTATTGACAGACCAAATAGATGGGTCCATGCCTGAATCATTAAAAGGCACAGACTTCCACTTCAACAGCAAAGGATGAAGACGGACTCAAAATCAACTCCTAAACCTACTGCCAGTTTTTATAGGACACTTTCTTCAAGCTGTGGTACAAGAAAAAGTCTGCATCTTGCAAAAAAGCGTGATTTTTTATGAAGGATTTTTATACTCAATTTTTTTGAGCATTAGTTGTCCTTGCAGTGTTGGTCTAGCAGGGTGAAAAAACAGTACTCTTTTGGGGCCAAGATAAATATAAAGTGAAAATTACGGGAAAGTCAGCATTGCAGGAAGTCGGCCATATGTGCCAATCTCCCTACAGCCAACATTTCCCTGTCTCTATCATGTTGATGACATTCCAACTCTTCCTCCACCTCTTCCCAATCATTCCATTCCTCAGTCCATCCATGTAGGAGAAACGGGATGAAGGTTGTGTGGATACAAGCCTCTGTTGCGCTGGCCAAAAGCTCCAGAGCAAATGAGATGATCATGGGCTGGGTAGTATCAGTTCTTCCTCCATCTCCAGCTGGTCCGCATGCATAGGTTTAATTGTGAGCACCGACTGTTTAAGTACGCACATAAGCAGGATCATTGCACTGGCTATGGCGTTATCGCTGCTCAGCATCTTTGTGGAGTCCTCAAAGTCTTGGAGAACCACACAAATGTCAGACATCCATGCCCACTCATCAGTTGTTATGTGCAGAGTCTGACCAGAATACAAATGGGAGTGTTGGAGTTGGTACTCAACAACTGGCTTCTCCTGCTCACAAAGTCTTGCTAGCATATGCAGTGTGGCATTCCAGTGTGAGCACGGTGCACACCAGTTGGTGAGCTGGCACTTGCATGCGCTGCTGCAGCACTGCTAGAGTGGCAGCAGCTGTAGCAGACTTTGGAAAATGGGTGCTCTGGCAAATCTGGGTAGGTTTTAAGAAAACTCTAAACACGTGTACCAAGCATGATATGTGTGTAAGCTTGCAAGCTTCATAACCGTCACCAGGTTTCGCACGTTATCACACACGACCATGCCTGGTTGTTGATTCAGTGGCAAAAGGCGTATGGAGGGTAAAAATTAAGAGTTATACATCTGTGAAAAATCCTTCTTTTACAAAAGGAGAGTGCAAATAGCATAAGTGTATCGGATGGCAATAAGACTTGAAATAAAAATAAGAATAAAAAATCCAATGATTAAAGTAAGGCTAACAAAGCGACTAAGTGATAATGTAAAGCCAAAACCAAGTAACAAAAGGACAATCTGAAATCCCATATCAGTAGGCAGCGATTCTTATGAAGGGTTGTCCCTGTTGAAGGTGCCAGATGTCCATGATAACGAGTAATGAGAAGAAGAATGTAGCAGGAATGGATAAACAGATCATGGTAATAATCTATTAAAGAGGAAAAATAAAAGAATATTAAAATCAAGATAAAACAGCTAAAAAACAATTGATGGTAATTAGAGAAAGGGGGCAAGACTAAGAATTTCATTTAAACTGGCTGGTTGAACTGATCCTACCCTGTAAATCCAACGGGCTTCCAGTTGGGCAAGTGATTTCCTCCAATTACCTCCTCTAGTGTCTATATGAATTTTGTCTATGCCCATTGCATTCAAGAGGGATGCATCACAGTCATGTGCCATTTTGAAGTGTTTCGGCACTGATTTAAGGAGTGTCAGATCTTCGATTTCATGAGCATTCATGATGTCACGATAATGTTCCCTACTTCTAGTTTTCAGAGGTCTGGAAGTGAGACCTACATATATTTTGGGGCAAGGACAGAAGATATAATAGACCACCCCAATAGTGTTGCACGTGATATGTTGTGTGATGGAAAACGTCGTCTTTCCATCACAGGATTTGAAAGTGGTAGAGCGTAGCATGTTGGGGCAAGTGATGCAATCGCAGCAAGGGTAGAAGCCCTATTTAGGTCCTTTGGAAGAGAATGCTTTGTCCAGAGTGGGGCCAGGATAGCAACTCCGGACCAATTGGTCCTTGAGATTAGGGGATTTCCCGTAAGTGACAGAAGGACGGTCTGATAAGTGCTTGGAAAGGGAACGGTCTATCTTTAGTAATGGCCAATATTTCACTAGAGCTGTTTTCATTTCCTGCCAGTTATGGCTGTACGTGGTGATAAACCGTATTTGTGTGTCAAAAGTGGGCTTAGTTCGCGGTTTTAATAAATCCAGATGATTGGCTTTCTCAGCTCTCTTTAGGCCCCTCTTTATACTTCTGTTCGAGTATCCTCTTTCCTGAAAACGAGTGGACAGGATACCTGCTTGCTCATTAAAATTCTTATCATTTGATAATACAATATTCAGACAAGAAGAAAAAATTCCAGCTTCTGGCAACAATCCATAAAAATATGAAAATCCTTTACTAAAGACACATTAAAATTCCTAAAATTCAATGGCACAGGGCACATTGCAGGAGACATGGAACAACATGACGGCAGATTTTGAACACAAACAACGTTCTTCCTCAAGGTCTTGAGTTGCACCTGCTCAATGTCCTCTGCAACTGCATGCACCATTATAAGCACATCCACTTCCCCGTCCCTTAGGCCTTACACATTTTGTAATTGCTAAGTCTCTGTAAACCAAGTTTATTTTTTTTATTTTTTTTTAAATGGTCACCTTATATTTCAATCAGATTAAACAAGTAAAATGTAGGAAATAAGTAGCAAGAAGTTAAAAAATGTGCAGACACAATGTACAAAATACAGTCGGTCCAGACTTTGCAGCAATGACGCCAAGGGTTATACAATAAATAACAATAGCATATGGGTATATGAAAGTGCAGTATGCAACCAAGAATGCATAAGGAAAAAAGTAAAAAAACACTTATAAGACAGGCAAACAGGGCCTAAGCAGTCAACAGAACTGCAGTGGTATAGTGCTATAGTGCACTAAGCCCAAATAGTAAGGAAGGGCCAGTAGGGAAGGAATGCTATGCTATAAGCAGCAATTGAATGTCTAAGTAGAGGGTGTAGCCTAATGTGGCAGTGAAAAAGTACGTTAGCCCAGATGAAAGAAAACAATCATAGTTAACCCGCTAATGTCGAAGGCACATTACCTCTCAGGCGTGGACCGATTCCCCGACGCGCGTTTCGCGTGCAGCTTTTTCGAGGGGTGATGAGTATGTGTGGTGTACTTGCACCTTTTATCATGTGTGGCAGACATTGCTGGCAGCGGCTGGGGCGGCGCTCCGGCTGGGTAGATCCGCTGACGTCACTGGGTCTCAGCGTCATGTGGTGTCGGAGCTCCTCCCCACTCGACGTGTCAGAGCAGGGAGGCAGGACCAAACCACGCCAGAAGCGTCGCCCCAGCAACGCCAAGGCAGGAAGCCCGGCGGGAGCGCACACCGCTGTGAAGGCTCCTGGATGTGAGAGTACGTGAGGAGGACAAAAAGTCCTTGGGCAAGGATAGGAGAAGGGGGGTGAAGTGGTGAATGCGTGCAAGTGTGCGGCATGATGAAGGGGCAAAAAATGGATAAAAATAATGATGATAAGGCCCAGTGAAAGCCTGTGTGTGGGCAAGTGTACAATTGGGCCAGGGAAGTGAACGCTGAAAAAATGGGGAAATGTGGGGAAAAGGCGTATGGAGGGTAAAAATTAAGAGTTATACATCTGTGAAAAATCCTTCTTTTACAAAAGGAGAGTGCAAATAGCATAAGTGTATCGGATGGCAATAAGACTTGAAATAAAAATAAGAATAAAAAATCCAATGATTAAAGTAAGGCTAACAAAGCGACTAAGTGATAATGTAAAGCCAAAACCAAGTAACAAAAGGACAATCTGAAATCCCATATCAGTAGGCAGCGATTCTTATGAAGGGTTGTCCCTGTTGAAGGTGCCAGATGAAATCCATAGATGCCGACAGCCGGATGCCATGTATGTCCATGATAACGAGTAATGAGAAGAAGAATGTAGCAGGAATGGATAAACAGATCATGGTAATAATCTATTAAAGAGGAAAAATAAAAGAATATTAAAATCAAGATAAAACAGCTAAAAAACAATTGATGGTAATTAGAGAAAGGGGGCAAGACTAAGAATTTCATTTAAACTGGCTGGTTGAACTGATCCTACCCTGTAAATCCAACGGGCTTCCAGTTGGGCAAGTGATTTCCTCCAATTACCTCCTCTAGTGTCTATATGAATTTTGTCTATGCCCATTGCATTCAAGAGGGATGCATCACAGTCATGTGCCATTTTGAAGTGTTTCGGCACTGATTTAAGGAGTGTCAGATCTTCGATTTCATGAGCATTCATGATGTCACGATAATGTTCCCTACTTCTAGTTTTCAGAGGTCTGGAAGTGAGACCTACATATATTTTGGGGCAAGGACAGAAGATATAATAGACCACCCCAATGGTGTTGCACGTGATATGTTGTGTGATGGAAAACGTCGTCTTTCCATCACAGGATTTGAAAGTGGTAGAGCGTAGCATGTTGGGGCAAGTGATGCAATCGCAGCAAGGGTAGAAGCCCTATTTAGGTCCTTTGGAAGAGAATGCTTTGTCCAGAGTGGGGCCAGGATAGCAACTCTGGACCAATTGGTCCTTGAGATTAGGGGATTTCCCGTAAGTGACAGAAGGACGGTCCGATAAGTGCTTGGAAAGGGAACGGTCTATCTTTAGTAATGGCCAATATTTCACTAGAGCTGTTTTCATTTCCTGCCAGTTATGGCTGTACGTGGTGATAAACCGTATTTGTGTGTCAAAAGTGGGCTTAGTTCGCGGTTTTAATAAATCCAGATGATTGGCTTTCTCAGCTCTCTTTAGGCCCCTCTTTATACTTCTGTTCGAGTATCCTCTTTCCTGAAAACGAGTGGACAGGATACCTGCTTGCTCATTAAAATTCTTATCATTTGAGCATATGCGTTTTGCTGTGAGAAACTGTCCAACAGGCATGCTGGAAATAAGGGGTTGCGGGTGGGAGGAAGAGGCGTGAAGAAATGAGTTTACCACAGTAAACGTTTTTTAGAAGTGTTTTATAACACTTAAATGTACCACAGAGCACTAGATATTTTATGGGTAACTGTCTGTCCCCCGGCGCTGTGCTTCTCTGCACTGTGTAAGCACAGCGGCCGGAAAGCAGAGCGGTGACGTCACCGCTGTGCTCTGCTTTCCGGCTGGCCGGCGCTCACAATGCAGAGAAGCACAGCGGGGGACAGACAGCGGAAGGTAAATATGTAGTGTTTTTTTTTTTTTACTTTTACGCTGGTAACCAGGGTAAACATCGGGTTACTAAGCGCGGCCCTGCGCTTAGTAATCCGATGTTTACCCTGGTTACCAGTGAAGACATCGCTGAATCGGCGTCACACACGCCGATTCAGCGATGTCTGCGGGAGATCCAGCGACTAAATAAAGTTCTGGACTTTCTGCTCCGACCAACGATGTCACAGCAGGATCCTGATCGCTGCTGCGTGTCAAACCGAGCGATATCGCTAGCCAGGACGCTGCAACATCACGGATTGCTAGCTATATCGTTCAGTGTGAAGGTACCTTTACACATATACGGTGGACTTCATGAAGGGGTTAAATATTCAAGTTTCAGGTATAATAACCTTTTGTATTGACCGACAGCACTATAATTGCTCAATAATAAAATGAATCATCAAAAATACAATCTGCATAATAATTCTGTATGCAGTGTTTATTGAGAATTTGGTTTAATTTTTTTAACCATAATATATTTACATAAAATGTTTCATGATAAGTACTATCCATACCTTTCTATTAAAGTGAGAAAAAAATGTGTTTTTACCATAAACCCCCTGTGAATGTAATAAAGTCTCCTTGGTTACTTTAAAAGACGTAGTCACCACTTCAGTCTCATCCTGTGTCACTGTGACATCTGAGTCACTGTATCACATAAAATCCAAATGTATTTGTAAATTATTCTGTAAGGAATTGTGAACTTGTAAAGCTTGTACGGGAGGTGGATGAAAGCTCAGGACATTCTTTTATCTTCTTAATCTTCTCTATCTTAATTTTAGTTCTCCACAAAAAAGACATATGTTTATGATTCACACTCAGGTATGCAGAATGAATTGTGCATGGCATTGTGTAAACTTGTTCTTAAAGGGATTGCCCACTAGTAGAACAAAAAGGAACACTCTGCTTGGTACAATGGCTGGCACTGAGCACTACATTTCTTGCCTCCTAATTAACAACATGTAGAGACTATATGAAATTAGTCTGTTATAGTGACAAGTTTAACATATTAAGTTATATAAATTAAAGAGCAAAATGCCCAAATAACATTTAGGAATAGCAAACATATAGGTTGAAAACACAACTGCCAACATATTTACATTGATAGATGGTTGGCCTAATATCACAGCATGAAAGTCTGATAAGAGCTCGCATTATGTGACTTTCATATTGCTAGGCACACTGAATATTTCATCATTGAGTATTTTATTTAAATCACGATGCAAAAGATCTTGGGCTTTATTATTCCCTCTTAACCCCTTCATGACCCAGGGTATTTTTGTTTTTTCATTTTTGTTTTTCGCTCCCCTCCTTCCCAGAGCCATAACGTTTTATTTTTCTGTCAATATGGCCATGTGAGGGCTTGTTTTTTGCGTGACGAGCTGTACTTTTGAATGACATAATTGGTTTTAGCATGTTATGTACTAGAAAACGGGAAAAAATTCCAAGTGCGGTGAAATTGCAAAAAAAGTGCAATCCTACATTTGTTTTTTGTTTGGCTTTTTTGTTAGGTTCACTAAATGCTTTAACTGACCTGCCATTATGATTTTGCAGGTCATTATGAGTTTATAGACACCAAACATGTCTAGGTTTTTTTTTATATAAGTGGTAAAAAAAATTCCAAACTTTGCTAAAAAAAACAAAAATTGCACCATATTCTGATACTCGTAGCTTCTCCATTTTTCGTGGTCTGGGGTCGGGTGAGGGCTTATTTTTTGTGTGCCGAGCTGATGTTTTTAGCAATACCATTTTGGTGCAGATTCATTCTTTTGATCGCCCGTTATTGAATTTTAATGCAATGTCGCAGTGACCAAAAAAACTTACCTCTGGAGTTTCTAATTTTTTTTCTTGCTACGTCGTTTAGTGATCAGGTTAATCCTTTTTTTTTTATTGATAGATCGGGCGATTCTGAATGCGACAATACTAAATATGTGTAGGTTTGATTTTTTTATTATTTATTATTTATTTGAATGGGGCGAAAGGGGGGTGATTTAAACTTTTATATTTTTTTATTTTTTTTTAAACTTTTTTTTTAACTTTTGGCATGCTTCAATAGCCTCCATGGGAGGCTAGAATCTGGCATAGCCTGATCGGCTCTCATACATAGAGGTGAAGCTAAGATCACTCCTATGTAGTAGAATTACTGCACACAGGGTGGTACGCACAGCAATCTGGCATCAACAAGCATAGCGGTCTTAAGGAGACCTCTGGTTGTTATGCCGACTCATTACTGACCCCCGATCACGTGACGGGGTCAGCGATGCACTGATTAGCGGCCCGATGGCCGGAAGCGGTAGTTAAATGCCGCTGTCAGCATTGACAGCGGCATTTAACTAGTTAATAGAGGTAGGTGAATAGCGATTTTACCTGCCGTTATTGCGGGCACATGTCAGCTGTTCAAAACGGCTGACATGTCCCGGCTTTGAAGCGGGCTCACCGCTGGAGCACGCATCAAAGCAGGGGATCTGACCTTGGACATACTATCCCGTCCGAGGTTAGAAAGGGGTTAAATTGTCATTGTGCTGTAAGGGCTTCATCTGTCATGTTTAATCCCTATGTCATTGTTATCATATTGTTCCACATTCACTATAATAGATTTTCCTTCTGAAAATGCTTTCTTCCAAAAGTTTCTTTCTCAATCACATATTAAAAAGAGGCACTCCATGTCTAAGACATAAACAACACAGGTCTCCACTTTACACACACTAGGCAGCCATTCACGAGACACTACACACTTTTCTCGGGGCTCAAATTAAGGCCCCCCTCCTACTATTACTATATGAAGTTTAATATAAATCAAGGCTATGTCTCAGACCTAGTAGGGAACCCGAACTTCTCTTTAGGCCGGGGTCACACTTGCGAGTGCAATGTGAGAAACTTGCACGAGTCTCTTGTATCAATACCTGTCACTGCCGCCGGCACTTGGAACCGGAGCATTCAGCTGCATAGAAATACATGCAGCCGCACGCTCCAGTCCCGAGTGCCGGTGGCAGTGCCTGGTACTGATACGAGAGACTCGTGCAAATTCTTTGCGGAACCCAACTACAGTGTCCTCTGAGTTTAAGATGATCAACACCAGTGTTTTGCCACCATGATGTAGGGGCAGAAAATCTGATTCCAGAGATGTGTCACTTTCTGGGCTGCTTGCTGCAGTTTTTATAAAAACACGATTTTATCAGCTCTGTATAGCCCCACTCCCACTACTGGCAGCATTCTGCTGATATGCTGAGCACACAGAAAGTTGCCCATCAGTGGTTTGGCTGGCATTAAATAGGGCTACGCATTTAGAGAACCGGAAGATCTGCAACAGAGAAAACAGTGATTTTATCAAAATGACAGCAAGCAGCCCAGTAAGTGATATATCACTGAAATCCAGCTCTGTGCCCCTATATCAGGGGGGAGGGTTCTTTTTTCTGCCAAGGGACATTTGTAAATGTATTCCATCATTTGCTGGCCATACAAAGCCATCAACTTAAAAATTATCCTGCTATATTTTCTCAACCAATTAACTCACCCCCAGCTTGATACCTGAAGCTGCTACTCTTTGTTGAGACGTGTGATATTAGGAAGTATTAGGAAGTATTAATGATGTTGCTACTTGCAACTGTGTTCACGTGTTTCCTTAGGTCTGGAGAGCAGTTGACTCTTTGCAATGATAACTATTTTTAAAGAACTACTGTAATAGCAGCAATAAGTTGTTCGAAGCAGGGATCATCAAATGGTGATAGTTGGATATCACTCGAGTATCAGGGTGCTTGGGTGTGCTCAGCACTCGGCGATCATTAGCAGGTGCTCGATTACAAACTCGAATCCCAGCCCCGCATGTTTGGCGCTTGTTACACAGCCAATGCAGGGATTACCTGCGAGTCACTGTGATGCCGTAGCCATCTTTATAGTGGCATTACTGTGATTGGCTGGCCGTGTGACATCAGGAGATATAAAAGGGCAGGCTTGCAACTTTCGGCACACTGATGCCATTGCATAGCTCTGTGACAGTTGTTATTGTAGGGAGAGAGTGCTTGTTCAGGCCTGTGTGTGCCCAGTTTAACAAACTAGAGTCCTCTAGTGTTGATACTGGAGCTGAAGCTGAACCATCATCAGGGCTGTATTTAGAGTTTCTGCTGCCCTAGGCACTTTTAGTGCTGCCTCCGGCATTGGTGAGTATGACACTATCGGCAGTGACTTTGGCAGAAATCGCTGATGTGAAAATAGCCTTTTGCAGCAGATTCGGCAGTTTTTCTGCATCTGCCGTGTAACAGATCACTTACGGCAACACTGCGCTCAGCCTCATTCATTCCCTATGGGACTTGCGGACATGTGCGGCACTTGCGGTTTTGCCGCAATCCGGGAAATGCGGTAGTTGCAGCAATGGAAAACAAAACGCTGCTAACGGTGTTTTTTTTTTGTCTCACTGCAAGTGCAAAACCACAAGTACCGCAAGTAGCCATCACTACCTGTTCCTGCACCTTGCTAGCTCATCCCAAACATCCCTCCCTGACCTAAAACTACACTATAAAGCTTTAGAAAAACAGTTTATTAACTGACATATTCCTACGATAAGGAGGGCCCCAGGCTATGGCGCAGACTGGGGCGGGCAGTCTCTGGGTCTCCATTCGCTCATTCTCTCTCTGTGCACACCCTCAGTCCCTGCCTCACTGCCTGTGCTGCACTATGCACAGACATCCCTCCACCAGACCCGGTAATCACCGCTCGCAGTAGCATACCGGCAGAGGTGTATCTAGGTTTACTGGCACCTGGGGCAAGAAATAATTTTGGTGCCCCCCCTCCTCCTCGCCAAGGACATATACGATTTGCACGCTTAGTCATGTACCCATGAGCTGCTCTCCCTAGTGCTCTCAATGTTCAGTGAAAAACTGAGAGAAGAGGGAACAGAAGCTTGTTGTCACAAGAGCACAAGTATGAAAGTTGCATATGAGTGAAGTGTCCATGTGATGACTACTGGAACCTGCAGTGCTGAATCCTGACATCGCAAGCTACTGAATAATCACAACAAATGTGAGTCGCCCACCAGGGCCATGGGGTACTTGATACCGGGTCCGGTTTTCACAGGGGGATGTCACGGTGGCGGTGACTGGGTCCGTGGCCCTGGACATGCATGTAAAGGGGAAAGTCTTTAAAGGGGATTTGGTGAATAGAGTTTATGTTCGTGACGCCACCTGTGGTATTCAATCATTTGGGGACTGACGCTGCTTTAAGGGGTCCTCTGGGGTGATGTTATGGCAGCTAGATGGTATAACTTGCCACAGGAGAAGTGTAAAGGAACTCTTTAGTGCCAAGGAACTCTTGACTGCAATATCCCTGATCAGGTCAAACAAACTTTTAAACTTGGTAACTATTCACAGTTATGGTAAAATTTGTGCAATTCTAGTTCTTTTTCCAAGGTAGCACTTAGCGGTGAATACTTCCTGGCCTGGGAAGATCATGTGCAAAGGTTACTCCTGGTGAGAAGTGGACATCATGTGTCTTGTACTTATGTACTGTCAGGTCATGTCCTGCAATGGGGGTCTGTGTTGCTTGGGTACACATGATGGTTGCCATGGTGGCCACTGCTGTCTCAGTGGTGGTGATGGTGCAGACTGTCGTCTTGGTGGTGTTGCAAGCTGGGGTTACAGTGGGAGTGGTGGCAGTAATAGCTATTTTTGCGCTAGGTGGCGCTGCTAGTTCCTTTGTTTCAGCTAGTATTGGAACAGCATCTCTGTGCTTGTGTACATTCAAGACGTACCACCATTTTCTCCAAGATGCCTGGTGTAAGTCACGCGGTCACCGGGGTATAGGTCTCTGTTGGGATGTCCTTCCCAGAGGTGAGACTCCACGTCTCTCCTATTGACAAAGATCTCCGCATATAACCCTGGCTCCTTAATGAACCCCCAGCCCTTCTTCAATCTGAAGGCTGCCACTGTGCCCTGCTTCAGCAGGGCCTGGTTGGTATGACGGTCCTTGCGGGCCTGGGCCTTGGCACATAAGTCCCTCTGGTCAAAGACTTTGCCCCGGGCCTAGTACTCCTCCTCCTTAGCCTCCCATTTGCGGGCGAGTTGTTGCTGATACTCCTCCCAGCTCAGAACCTCTAAGGTCTCCCCTTCCTGCTTCTCCACCCCGGGGAACCCCATTAGGTCTGTCCCAGGATTCTCCCAGTGGCACACTGTTCGTTCCATGTAGAGTTCACCCGGCAGGCTGGTGGGCTGATCGGGGCCTTCATAAAGTGCTCCATCCCTGTGGCCTGGTCCCATTCGCCCAGGATCTGGAGTCATGCGGATCCATGGTGGGGCGGTGCAGCGACTGGGCCCACTAAAAGTCCCTTGGCTAGCAGGGCAGGGTTGTTGTTCCTACCTGCCGATGTGGTGTCTCCGGTGCCGGTCTCCTCCGTTGGTGCCGGAGGCTGTTGAACAGGATGCGGTTCCTGCAGTTCTTTTACTGGCCTCTGCAGTAAAAAAAAATCTGAAAACACCCTAGTCCATGCCCTCATCTCCCGCCTTGACTATTGCAACCTCCTGCTCTGTGGCCTCCCCTCGAACAATCTCGCACCCCTCCAGTCTATTCGAATCTCTGCTGCCCGACTAATCCACCAGTCCCCCCGCTATTCCCCGGCCTCTCCCCTCTGTCAATCCCTTCACTGGCTCCCCATTGCCCAGAGACTCCAGTACAAAACCCTAACCATGACAAAGCCATCCACAACCTGTCTCCTCCATACATCTGTGACCTCGTCTCCCTGTACTTACCTGTTATGATCCGGTGACCTTGGAGCCGCATGAAACTTTCTCTGGAGTTGGTGGAAACTATACTGACCGCAAATCCTGAACTTAACACCGCAACTAGAAGTAGCCGTGGGGTGTGCCTAACAAATCCTAGACACCTCGACACAGCCGGAGGACTAAATACCCCTATAGATGGAAGTAGGAATTCTACCTTGCCTCAGAGCAGAACCCCAAAGGATAGGCAGGCCCCCACAAATATTGACTGAGTAGTAGAGGAAAGACACACGCAGGCAGGAAACAGGATTTAGCAAAAGAGGCCACTCTAGCTAAATAGGAAAGGATAGGACAGAATACTAAGCGGTCAGTATTAAAACCCTTCCAAAAAATATCCACAGCAGATAATACAAAAAATTCCACCATCTAACTAAAGACATGGAGCGTATATCTGCAACTCCTGAGAATCCAAAAAGACTGAGAAAACACTGACACAATCTAAGCTGGACAAGAGAAAACAAATGAATAGCACAGAATTATTAAGCACACAGCATGTGTGCCACAGAAACAAAAACCAGACACTTATCTTTGCTGAATTGGCAGCAAGGCAGGAGGAACCAGACAAAGATCCAAAACCTCCCAGAGCCATGGACAACTGGCAAGGACTAATGAATCCTGCACACTTAAATACCCCAGTCAGAACTGCAATCAGCAGATACACCTGACCAGGACTGCAACCTATGGACAACTGCATTACCACCTACAACCACTGGAGGGAACCCAAAAGCAGAATTCACAACACTTACCTGCACGCAACCTCCAATCCTCACAAGATCTCCTTCTCTACTTCCCTCTTATCTCCTCTTCCCACAATCACATACAAGATTTCTCTCGCGCATCACCCCTACTCTGGAACTGTCTACCACAACATATCAGACTCTCGCCTACATTCAAAATCTTCAAAAAGAACCTGAAGACTTGCCTCTTCCAACAAGTCTACAACCTGCAGTAACCACCAATCAATTAAATTGCTGCACAACCAGCTTTACCCTCACCTACTGTATCCTCACCCATCCCTTGTAGATTGTGAGCCCTCGCGGGCAGGGTCCTCTCTCCTACTGTACCAGTCATGACCTGTATTGTTTAAGATTATTGTACATGTTTTTACTATGTATATCCCTCCCCACATGTAAAGCGCCATGGAAAAAATGGCGCTATAATAATATATAATAATAATAATAGTAATAATAATAATAATACTGTTGTTTTTAAACCAAGAATTTGGTCAGTGTGGGCATGTGACAAGTCCTGCTGGAGAATGACATTTTAATCTCCATAAAGCTTATCGGCATTGGGAAGCATAAGGTGCTCTAAAATTTCCTGGTAGACGGCTGCGCTGACTTTGGTCTTGATAAAACACAGTAGACCTACACCAGCAGATGACATGGCTCCCTAATCCATCATTGATTGTGGATATTTAACACTATACCTTAGAAATCAAGGTCCCAGAGTCTGGAGGAAGAATGGAGAGACAGACAATCCAAGTTGTTTGAGGTCTAGTGTGATATTTTCACAATCAGTGATGGTTTGGGGAGCCATGTCATCTGTTGGTGTAGGTACACTGTGTTTTATTAAGACAAAAGTCAGCGCAGCCGTCTACCAGGAAATTTTTAGAGCACTTCATACTTCCCTCTGCCCACAAGCTTTTTGGAGATGGAACTTTCATTCTTCAGCAGGACTTGGCTCCAGCCCACACTGACAAAAGTACCAATGCTTGGTTTAAAAAAACAACAGTATCACTGTGCTTGACTGGCCAGCAAACTCACCTGACCTTAACCCCATAGAGAATCTATGGGGTATTGTAAAGAGGAAGATGAGAGACACCAGACCACAAAATGCAAACAATCTGAAGGCTGCTATCAAAGTAACCTGGGCTTCCATAACACCTCAGCCGTGCCACAGGCTGAATGCCTCCATATCACACCGCATTGATGCAGTAATTGATGACAAAAAAAGCCGCGACCAAGGATTGAGTGCATTTAGTAAACATATATTTCAGTAGGCCAACATTTCAGGTTTTAAAACAATTTTTCAAGCTGGTGTTATAAAGTATTCTAATTTACTGAGATAATGACTTTTGGGTTTTCATTGGCTGTAAGCCATAATCATCAACATAGACAGAAATAAACACTTGAAATACAGCCCTCTGTTTGTAATGACTGCATCTAATATATGAGTTTTTGTATTGTAGAACTGAAATCTATTAACTTTTTGATGATATTCTAATTTTGTGAGATGCACCTGAACTTAACAAATGTATTTATAGGGGGATAAATGGTGAACAATGCAGGAGGCATGATAAGGAACAGCAAAACAAATAATATTACACAATCTGTGATACAGGTAAAGGATGTGCTTTGCAGTAGATGGAACGTTAAGAGTGA